>NW_024872239.1:0-37590 GCF_019054845.1 Dipodomys spectabilis | reverse complement strand
GAAAAGTTTATTTTCCCCATTTTCCCTATATAATATCGTTAACAAAGAAATTAATTCAAAACACTGACATGAAAGTATTTTGCAAAAGTGTGTGTGTGTGTGTGTGTGTGTGTCTGTGTGTGTGTGCATGCCCGCGCACATGTGAGTACTCGTGCATTTGTGTTGGCATGCTCAGAGTTTGAACTCAGGACTTCAAGGTCTTGCTAGGCATTTCCTCTCTAGATTGATGAGGTTCTATATAAGCTACATCACCATTCCTGGCTCTTTGGTAGTTCATTAAAAGTTTTGAAAAATAATCTTATGAATTTTTTTTGCTCTGATTGTCTTCCAACTGTTATCCACAGATCTGGCGCTCCTGAGTAGATATCCCAAGTAGACAGGATTACAGGTGTGGCCATCCAGCACAAGGCTTTAAAAATAATTTTAAAAGTAGTAAAATATTTACTTCACGGGAGCCTGTTTTATTATCTACTAATTTTAAAGCGTTTTGCACTGATTGTATGTGAATTCATTTCGCTTCTGGATTCTTAAAAACTGTAAGTGATGATATTTGAAAGGTTTATTACTTTTTAAAAAGGAAACGAACTATGGGACAGAAGAAATTTGCCCCTCCTTGGACTTCAATTTATGCGCTCAGTTCTGTGCATGATAAGCCAATGTCACCAAAACAATCTGGGTTGAAGACAAAATGTAACAGAAGAAAATAACCATGGGCATTGCTATGCTATTATTTCTTGGATAACATGAATATTGAATTGAGAGTGTAAGAGAATGGAGAGATTTTTTTCCTTGGACTTCAATTTATGCGCTCAGTTCTGTGCATGATAAGCCAATGTCACCAAAACAATCTGGGTTGAAGACAAAATGTAACAGAAGAAAATAACCATGGGCATTGCTATGCTATTATTTCTTGGATAACATGAATATTGAATTGAGAGTGTAAGAGAATGGAGAGATTTTACTTATCATTTTGTATTGCTGAAAGACTGTTGGAAACTTTAACTCATTTCCTTCCTCACTGTGTGTCTTTGGGCCATACAATTCGTGCCTTTAATTACAATTTTTCCCAAAATTAAAATGGTAATAACATTAGCATTAAAGCAAATTTTATCTTAAGAATTAAGAAATAAAACTTGTGAAATACTTAACATAAAATTCTATGAATGAGCTTTGAGTTTAGCCAGCAGTTTTTTAAAATACTAAATAGAATGCAATAAGTATTACAGAAACCATTACATGTAGTGAATAACCAGATGTAATGTTATCTATTTACCATGCTCTGCTTCGAAGGAAGCCAGATGGATAACTTCCCATGCTGCACATCAAGTTGATTATCTTATGTCTTGGTAGTTTAAAAATATCAGGGACAGAATCATGAGGTAATGTTGTAGATTGAGGTTAAGTCCATATAAAAAAGTACAAACCTGATAAAACATAAACATATCTCAGCAGTATATTGTTTTATACATCATTTAAGTTACATTGTAAAGATAGGGAAAATCTAGCAGAATGAATTCTCTTTTTGATATATTTTCATAGGTCCTAAGAAGGATGAACTCTTTCCTCACTCTTGTAGAAGCATCATCAGATGAGAGGAAATGTATTTTTTTATTTGCTTCCTTCCATTTATTCTTCAGTTTGAAATCTGAACTACATGAGACTGAAAGAAGCTAAGGGAAATTAGACTCGCAGGCTTTGGAAAGAGCAATCAACATAAAATAAATAAAATACGTATAGCCTTGTAAAAGGTACAACTAAATTGAGTTATATAGTCTCAAGTGTAAACAGAAAACGATTTTAGCAATATCATGTTATTAAAAATTGAAAAATGATAGGAATTTAATTTTTTTCCTTTCTACTATATTGAATTAAGTATTGATTTTGTATAGAGAGATTAAAGATGAGATTAACAAAAGTTCTGAATAGACCTGTTTTCCAAAAATCCCTGAAAATCACCAGTGGGTTTTCAAAGTTGAGTTTAATACCACTTCCATGTTGGCTTAATGCTTTGTGAACAGAAGTCATTATAGAGAAAAGCAATTCAAAATTACTATGATACTACTGCATAACAATTAAAACTAATCAAAACATCAAAGGAGTGAGGTGTGATGGTAAAGGCTAGTAAGTGCAAGCAGTTAGGAGGTTGGAGTAAGAGGATTTGAGTTTAAGGCCAGTCTGGGGTACTGCACATCGTAAAAACCTGCCTTTATAAAAACTCTAAAGGTAATAATGTTGGTGAGAGTGTAGAGAAATAAAATTTTCTTCACTCTTGTTCAAAATACAGGTTAGTATTCTCATTGTAGAAAGTAGTATGCAGTTTTCTAAAGAAATGCAAAGTTGAAATATCATCTGACCCACCAATCATATGATTATTTCTGTATGAGTAACTCTTAAGTATATCTGTATTTCATTGTTATTCACATTATTCACATCAACAGCCAAGATATAAATCGAAGTTAAGTTTTCAACTACAGACTAATAAAACAACTGTGGTACATGAACAAATATATTTTTCTGTTTCATCTTTTAAATAGCAAAATACTTCTCCCATTAGCCACAACTTACAATGACTTGAAAGATGTATTCTAAATGAAGAAAAACGTTGTCTTCTGATCTTTGTAAAACCACACACACACACACACACACACACACACACACACACACACACACACACACACTCACACACACACACTCACACACCCCAACCTCAAACATTAAGAGAGAAATTTTTTAAAAAGTAAAGCAAATGAGAATTGCTGAGGCATTTAGTTTACAATGTAGAAGGTAGTAGATAGACGGGATGACCAAGTATATAGTTGTAATGTACAACATGAGGATAAAGGAGACAACACTGGCCTTACATAGGAATGAAGCTACGTAAGTCGGAGTTGCTCTTCCTAGTAGGGGTTGCTCTTTTAGTTGTTCTTCCTTCAGTAATGGATAAGATGAACGTAATTCTTTAAATACGCCTGCCTGCAGAAATACTAATAAACAATATAGCAATAATGTTGTATGCTCAGCACAGAACAAAATGTCAAATTAAAATGCATGCAATTATCCTTGATGTAAACTATTACAAATAAGGGAAACCAGGGGACCTTTGGTTCATTAAGTCTGGCTTACTTCACTTAGATTTTTTCCAAGATTTTCCATTTTCTTTCAAATGAGGTGATATCATTCTTTCCCATGGAAGCATAGTATTCCATGTGTGTGTATGTGTATGTGTGTATGTGTGTGTGTGTGTGTGTGTGTGTGTGTGTGTGTGTGTGTGTGTGTGTAGTTGTGTGTGTCACATTTTTTGATCCATTCATCTACTGAGGGGCAACTGGGTTGATTCCATATCTTAGCTATGGTAAATAATACTGTGATAAACATAATTGTGTTGGTAGCTTTAGTGAGGCATTGTTTGTGGTCACTTGGGTAAATGCCCAGAAGTGGGATTACTGGGTAATAGGGAGAGCATTATTTTGTACATCAAGGATAATCTTAGTAGATGAGCAGAATAGTTCAATAGCTATGTACATATGACTGTATAAGGTGATTCCAAATGAAGTGAACTCCAAGATATGTTTTTGTTGTGGTGGTTCTTAATGTGTTATGTTATTTCTTTTTATCCTTTTGTGTTTTCCCCACCTATAGTTTATCCCATGTAGTCACTGTATTTGATTTGATACCTGGATATTGTAAATATGTTGATCTGAACCAGGGAAAGGAAAGGGAAAAAAACAAAATGGTGAGACAAAAGGGGAACCTATGCAACAGTGATATTCACAAGACAATATGTTGGACATAATCTTGGGGGTGGTGGGGGGTGGTGTTGGGAGGGAGGAGGGAAAAAATGGGGGAAAACATAACAAGTGAGAAAAGAAATGAATTCATTACGTTACTTACATAACTATAACCCCTCTGTACTTTACCTTGACAATAAAATTTAAAATAAAATAAAATAAATGAGAGCAGCAATACAGGAGATGGGAGTGGGAGAAATACTATACTATACAAAGAAGAGTTGAACAGCTATGAGAGCAGTAATTTTACTTTAATATAGGAAGCAATAAACTAGCATACAGATTTTTAGATGTCAGTCACTAAAAATGGAAAACAAAATGCACAATCAGTAGACCAAGAAAGATAAAATAGAAAACTAAACAATTAAGGTGAAAGAATGACTTGGATCAAGAATATCAAATGACACAATTAGGAAACAAATAACAAGCTAGTAAGTTTAAAAAATATTGCCCATAATTATATTAAATGTTTTTTACATCACAATTTGTTAGAACTATAATTCAAATCATAGTTTAATAGTATATAATTTTAATAATAGGTTACTTATTACTGATTTCTTAATATTGAATATTTAATATATAATTTTAGTAGCTATAGAAAAGAAGAAAGTGAAACTAATTTTAATAATATATTTCATGAATTGAAAAATTGAGAAGCATTAAAATTTAAACAAATAATATATCATTATTGTTTCATTTCTGTGAATTAATGTAATATTTCAAAGTGTATCCTACACTTAGCGCTCATCTTAACATCAAATAATAAATTATTGCACATGACTCTTTGTATTAGATGGGAGGGTTCAGCACTATGGTAAAATTCACACCATATAGTACACGAGGGTATGACTCCTCTCATATCACTTAAGTTATAGAAATTTGATTTCTACTTGCATGTTAAATTCCTGTCTAGGTGACATCGATAAAATTATATACAATTATATAAACGAGGAGTATTTCAGATGAGAGTTAAAAGTCACATTCATTAATTAATTTTTTTATTATTTTGAACCAAATAAATATTTATAGAGAGACTGAATTTCTGAGTAGATGATGGTGTATGTGTGCCAGAGTATACATTGTTTCTACAATTTGATTTAATTTTTCATAAGGGGTTAAATGTATAATATTGGATATATAAAAGTAAACTGAATGTTTATTCCATTAGTATTTTGCCACTTGTCTAATCCCAATATAAATTATCCATGTGTTTGAAGTAATGAAATTAACAACAGATATAAGCCAGATGAATCAGTCTGTAGTAGACAAGTATTTTCCCCTTTATTTTGATAGTTAGTCCTGTTTTACACTACGGAATATTCTTGGGAAAAGGTGCTCCAGGCTGACCACGACTGCAGAATATTATGGTTTGATCTATCAAAAGAGAAGGAAGAAAGGGAAACTTTCCTTCCAAAAGTATGCTCCAAGGGATATGATCTGTTCTATGGTGGTGACTTGGAAATGAACATCTTTCACAGTCAACCTTGAAAAGCCACCTTGATAGATCATTTCTGTAAGTGGTTACACAGGATCATTTATGTCTTTGCAAGGAAGCCAGATTGCCTCATTTTGTGACAATTAAAACAGCAATTTAGTCAGCTATTCTTTGTACCCTTAGGAGAAAAACCCCCTGACTCTAAGCCAGGGAATCACTGGGGCCAAGAGAAGCTATTACATTGAATAGTAATCCTAGATCTCTTAAAAACAAAAACTAAAACTAAAACCAAAAAAAAAACAACAAACCCACAAAACAAAACAGAACAACAACAACAACAAAATTCCAGTAAGCACAGCCAGGCAGTGCTTCCATCACAGCGTACATGAAGTCAAGCAAAAAACATAAGCTCAGAGTCATGTAGCAGATAACTAAATAATTTTATGAGGCAGACTGAAATGAGACTCGAGAGAGAGTCTGAAAGACTAATCAGAGAGACTAAAATTGGACACTCATTGATTAAAAATAGAATTCCTTGTAGAACAAGTAAATCATAAAAAGCGTGTGTATGTGAGAACAAGACAACAGACCAAATTCCAGAAATGCACATTTTCTTAGAGGTCAGCTTAATGAATTATCAATGGAAATCTTTGAATTCTTAAATATTTGAACATTTGTGAGTAAAGGCCAATTGCTGAAGAGAAAGAAAATGTCATCACTCTGTTAGGAGGTCCAATATCAAATTAGGAATAATCAAGTACATATTTGTAATAAAAAGAGAAAAATATCTTTCCAAATGAGGGTTTCATTTGTTTTGATGTAACAGTTCTTGATTTATGTGATAGCCATTACCATACAATTGATCCAGTCTCATAGCTGAATTGATATTGACTGCAGTATTCTCACATGAAGGTAAAGAGAAAATTTACAAATGTCTGATGAAATAAGTTGAGAGTGAAGTGTTCTAATAGTGATATCTGAGGTTTAGACAAAGGTGAACAGGTGGATTTTATTTTCTAAAAATCCCCCATTTTTAGCCTGGTGCCAGTGGATCCCAGATGTAATCATAGCTACTGAGGAAGCTGAGATCTGAGGATTGTGGTTCAAAGCCAGCATTGGCAGGAAAGTCCCTGAGACTCTTATCTCCATTTTACTACAAGAAAACCAGAAGTGGCACTGTGGCTCATAAAGTAGAGCACTCACCTTGTGTTGAAGAGCTCAGGGACAGTGCCCAAGCCCAGACTTCAAGCTCCTCGACAAACAATAACAACAAAAAAATCTCCCTTTTCTTGGACTGCCTACATCTTTTCCTGATATTCAACAAAGAGGCCATTTTATCACCCACTACATTTAAGTCCTATCCTAGCTACTGTAATATAATGAATTGGTACCTTATATCAAAAGATTCATCTTTGCAAAAACAAATAATAACAGTGGTAATTTTTTTCCAGTCCTTAACTTTGGGCCTGGGCCCTGAACATGGTTATGCTGGTAGCTTTAATGTGATCTTGTTTGTTATTTATTGGATTACTGCCCATGAAGGGAATTACTGGGTCATACGTGAGATCTATATTTAGTCTTTTGAAGAAACTCCATACTGCATTCCAGAGTGGTTTAACAAGTTTAATTTCCCACCATAAACGTAATAGAGTTCCCATTTGGCTACATCCACGCCAGCTTATGCTATTGTTAGTTTTCTTGATAATAGCCATTCTAACTGGGATGAGGTAGAATTATAGTTCTCTTTCTTTGGTGAGTTCCTCTCTGATTTGGGAATGAGTCTAATTCTAGCTTCATAGAATGTTTAATAATTCCATTTACCTTTCTATTCCATTGAAGACTTAGATCTGTGTATTGTAAGTTCTTTGCAGGCCTTAATTTCATGGTTCATTCATTGAGTCCTAGATTTTTCCGATATGGGAAGTAGTTTATTGACATTTCATTTTCATTACTTCTTGTGTGTTACTTCTTGGTTCAGATCGAGTACAGGAAAGCATTAATTTCTCTAGGATTCTCCAGGTGATTGGCATAAGGTTTGCAAATACGCTCTTATAACGTTCTCAATTTTGCTTATTTCTGTTGTGATATCTCATTTTTGTCTCTAATTTTCTCTATTTGGGTGAGTTCTCTTATTCTATTTTGGATTTTATATTATGAAGGTGATATACAGAGGGGTGGGTTACATTTACATAAGTAATGAGTACATTTTTAACAGTGTTACCTTTCCTTATTTTCTCCTGCTTCCTCCAACCACGACAACCCACTCCCCCAAAGTTGTAAAGTTCATTTCTAACATAGTGTCTAGTGTATAGCACTGTTGCTTTGGTTAAACTTTTTCCCGCCATTTCTGTGATTTTCCTTCCCTTCCCCAAATCATATTAACTTATGTATAAGAGAAAGGATACAGAAATCGAAAACAGTGAATACCAAAGGGTAAAACTAAATATACATAACTAAAAACAGTTCACTATACAATCATCTTGTATCCATTTTTGGAACTCATTTCTATAAGCATCATTTTATATGGTGATATGCATATAGCTATTAGAGCTATTGTGATCTTTCCTAAGAATATCCTAAACACATTCTAGTTTTTCCAAATGAGTAAAAACATGTACTCTTATGTTTCTTTTGGGCTGGCTTGTTAAACTTAACATGTTTTTAAGTCTTTCCATTAACTAACAAATTGGGCAATGTCATTCATTCTGATGAAAGCATAGTTTTGTCGTGAATATATACAAAATTTTCTTGATCCATCATTGCTGCGTCACAGGTGAGCACTATTGAGGAATCTCTGTACTTCTTCACAGATTATTTGAACAAGTTTAAATTTCCACCAATAGTGTACTAATGTTCCATTTTGGCCACATCCCCACAAGCCCAGCATCTGTTATTATTAGTTTTCTTCATAATGGTCATTCGAACTGGCGTGGGGTGGAATCTCAACGTTACCTTGATTTGCATTTTTATGGCCAGAAATGTTTCATATTCATTCATGTGTCTATTGGCCTTCATATTTCTTCTTCAATTAGTTTCCTCTTTAAATCTTTATCCCTCTTATTAACAGGGCTGTTGTTTCTGTGAGGATTTGTTTTTTTTTGCGGGGGGGTTAACTTTTGGGGCTTTAAATGTATTTGAGTACCATTACCTGTTGCAGAGCAAGTAAAGATGTTTATCTGCTGGCTTTCTATTTATCTATCTATATAATTTCTCTTCTTATATTTGGTAAGGGACTCTCAAGTCTGTTAAGTTATTGAAAGATACAATTCTGTTTTGTTGATTCTTTTTAAGTTTTATTTTGTCTCCAGTTATTTTTGACTTAATTTTTTATTTGTTTCTGTCTACTGCTTTGGGTTTTGTATTGTTCCTGTTTTCAAGGAGCTTGTGGTACATAATAAAATATTCATTTGAGATATCCCTAATTGCTTGATGTAGGCACTCAGAGCTATAAATTTTCCTCTAAGTACTGCATTTACTGTATCCCAGAGGAGCTGGTATTTTGTGACTTCCTTTTTGTTAAATTCCCCAAAATTCCAGATTTCTATTCTAATCTCTTCAGTGTCCGACTGGTCATTCAGCAACGTGTGGTTGTCTTCATGGGTTTGAGAATTTTTTTGCTTAAGTTATGTAATTCTAAGGTTATTGTGTTGTGGTCTGACAAGATATGAGAATTCAAATAATTTTTCTTTCAATTTGGACAGAATTTATGTGTGAAATAAGATATGTTCTATTTTGGAGAATCTTCCATGAACTGCTATCAAAAATGTATATTCTGCTATATATTCTGTAGATGTCTGTTAGGGCTAGGTTGTCAATGTAATTCTTTAGGTCTTCAGTTTGTTGGTTGAGTTTTTCCTGGATAGGCCATCCATGGATGACAATGATGTGCTGAGATTTGTTTTCAGGTTAAGTAGTATTTGTTTGATGAAGTGGGGTGCTCCAGGATTCAGGGCTAACGGAGTTGCATTTATTAATATGTAATGTCTATTCCTACTAATTTCAATTTGAATTTTATTTCATCTTATGTTAGCAATTCGACTGTGGTCTGTTTATGGTGTCCATTTACTTGAAAATTTTACTTCCAATCTTTCAGTTTGAGTATGGGTTTGTTTATGTTAATAAAATGTGTCTCTTGTAGGAAGTAGATGAATGTGTCTTGCTTTTTAATGCTGCTATTTAATCTATGTCTTCTATTTGGAAATTTAAGTCCAGTGATATTGAGAGGTAAGACTGTGAAATATCTGATAAGTCCTGCTATGTTATACACCTGCTCTTAACAGCTATGCCTCATCTACTCAATATATTTACCTTATTCTTTGGTAGGGAGCATTGTATATAACCAGTTACTGTTCTTGATCTTCTCTATGTAAGATATATTTAATTAACTTCTATACTGCTGATTTGGTGAAGATACTTTTTTTCAAATTTTCTTCATCATGAAATATTTTTATATATCCTTTAATCATAAAGGAGATTTTTGCTTGGTTGCAAGTTCACGTTTTGTAGTTGTTTGCCTTTATGTTTGACATGTATCATGCCAAGCTCTGTTTTTACCATATCAGCTAAGAAATCTATATTTATTATGACTGTATATCCTTTATAAATAATCAATCTTTTCACTATGGCAGGTTTAAAAATGCTTTTCTTGATCTTTAATGATCTTCTAATGGATTATGATATGGTGGTGGGCTGTTCTGTTCTGGAATTCTCTGTTTGGTGTTCTAAAAGCTTCTCTTCTCTGAATGAGCTTCTTTGGATGTTTGGCCTGATCTCTGCTAGAATTCTGTAATATGTTTCCCATGCATTTAGTTTCCTGCTCTTCTCCTTCTTGAACCTGTCTCCCCCAAATTTGATCTTCTGAGTTTTCAAGTTCTGGCAAGATCACTTCTTATTTCTTGGATTTGTTCCTATTAGACCTATTCTGTCTTTGACTCTGGAGATTATCTTCTATGTCATCTATTTGTTGTGGATACTTTCTACTTTGTTTTTGATTTCCCTGTCTTCTAATTGGTCATTTTTCAGAGCTTCTTTCTCTTTATTAAAGCTTTGTTTTAGGTCTTGTATGGACTTTCTTTACATCTTTTCATTGAGTGGAGGGGGTTGGGAGGGTTGATTTTTCATATGTGTCTTCTCTTATATCTTTTTTTTGGGGGGGGTCCGGTCATGGGGCCTGAGCTCTGGGCCTAGGCTCTGTCCCTCAGCTCTTCAGCTCAAGGCTAGTATTCTACCACTTGAGCCTCAGCGCCACTTCTGGCTTTTTTCTTTTTTGCTTCTGTGGTGCTGAGGAATCGAACCCAGGGCCTCATGTATGCTAGGCAAGCGCTCTACCACTGAGCCACCTTCCTAGCCATTCTCTTATATCTTTTAAGTAGGCATCCATTTTTTCCTTGGACTCCCTTGACTTCCAGAATTTATTAAACATTTTGTTTGTAGTCTCCATGAATTATTTTACTAATCTTTGGTTGGTCTCATCTTGTTCACAAATTTCCTTGTAGAGGTTTTGTATCTTTTCATTAATAACATTGTTTAGCAGTATTTGTAATGTATTTTGAAAACTATCTTCTATGTTCTTGATTGGGTATTCTTGTGCCTGGTTATTTACTGTGAATTATACTACCTTGACATCACTTTTCTTGTATTTTTGTGAATCGTTCTCATCCATTTGGAGGATTTATTTTAAGGGATCTACGATATTAATAGGTGATTCTCTATGTTCTTGGTTGATTTGCAAGGTGTTGATTTGATATTGTGTTGTGATTTGTTTTTCTGGAATTAGGTTTTTGTCTAGACCATTAAGTGTAGGAATAGAAATCAGTGTGGTGAGTTGTTCTGATGTTAATACTTGTGGTTCCAGTGACAGTTCTGACTGTCAGTGCTATGGTGAATTGTGTCTGTGTTTGGATGGGCTGTCACTGTTCCTACTTTTTTCCCATGTGGCATTTTTATTTCCACACTGCAGCTGTGCTTTTCAATATATTAGCCAACACAGTCACAGCAATCACCTGCCTGCCTGGTCAACTTTTCATAGATTTCTGTTTTCTTGTGAAGACAATATAAAATCTTCTTTTGAATTGTGTATCTATATATAATTATAGCTGACTTGATGTGATCCTCTATAAGTGGAGTACCTGGTAGGCTCCTAAATCTCTGTTTCACTAGAGAGAACTAGGGTAGTTTTTTTGTTATTATGCCATTGTTTTTCCTCTTCCTCAGATTTATTTCATATATTGTTGATTTTTTCAGGTAATTTAGGATTGTGATTGTTGTATCAGATTATTTTTGTTTTGCTCTTTGTGTTGCTGTGAAATAGTGATTTCAGGCTTGTTTGAAGAGGCAGAAAGAATATGAAATGTATGTTACTACATTGAAAGAAAGAGAGTAGGCATTTTAAACTATTTGCTTCAGGTAAGAATTGTGTTAAAAAATTTTTTTCACATCTTTCTGTCCTCAGAAATTTCAAGTATGTAGCACATGGTATGAGTATGCCTTAAAAGATACCTTATGAATAAAGTTGGTATATAATTGTTGGCTTTGATTTACATTAAATCTAGCATGTCATTCTCTATGTCCATCTAAATTCAAGTGTCTTCAAACGGTCTGTATATAAATATGTAAGCAACTACCCAGGAGATTTGAGAATTCATCTGAGGGATGCAGACTAGCCCAGATCCTGCCTAGACCATCCTGCCTCCACTATGGAAACTGGACTCCTGTCTGACTCCATCACACACAGCTGATTTTTGGTATAAGACTGCTTTATATTTACAAATTTAAGACTCTTGTGGAACACTCTCTGTAAACCTTACACAGCCTGACTGAAAAAGCCAACTATGTTGTTTTGCTATTGAAACATATGTAGGCCAGGAAAGCCTCTTGTAAACTTTGGTTTTCAGGTTTCACAGGCATCCAAGCTTTGCTGAAACTCTCATCCCATCTATTGAGTTGTGTCATTGCAGTGTTCTGGCAAGTATTTGTTGATCAATTCTTGACCGGGTGCATGTAAGCTATGCTTGTTCCCATTGATCTCCTTGTTGCTTTAATTGGAAATATTAAAGGGTTTTGTGGCAAAGATTGCAGTTAAACCAGCCCGGCAGAAAAATCCCTCAGATACTCTATCTCCCAGCTAACCAGCAAAGAGCAGTCTGGAAGCTGGCTCAAAATTTAACCATCAAAATACTAAATATGGCCCTCCAAGTCAAAGTTGTAGGACACTAGCCTCGAGCAGAAGTGCTCAGGGAAAATGCTCTGGCTTTGAGTTCAAAGCCCATATCCCAGCCACAAGCACCTAGACCACCGGACAAGGTGGAAAAAAGTAAGAGGAGATGATGTCACATCAGCCACTTTGTGCCTGCCCTTTCAGAATTAACCAGAGCCAGGAGGTCAATAGAAACAAGTTGAGAAGCTTGTCCATCTAATGTCCTTATCTGTGTAACTTCTAACTGGACAGGAATTTATATTCTTGCCTTTGTTACCTGCTATTTATAGGAAATGATCAAGCTCTCTCACCAGGCCCTTATCTACTCCAATTCAGGTCTGGCTTCTGACTGGTTTTCGACTCATGATCCAAATGGAATTTTTCTGGCTTGTGTCCAGGGTGTGTTTTCCTGTATCACTCGTATCTAGTCCTGCCATCATGTCAGCCTTTTGGCTGATCTCAGCATTTTCAACTTTCTCTATAACAGGATAACAGCCCTCACTTAGACCTGGGACCAAGTCAAGGCCATCCTATTACTGCAGGCAACCAGAGGCTTTGGCTTAGACCCAGCACAGACCTGGACCTGAAGGCCCCAGCCCCAATGACTGCTCAACATTCCCATGCCAGCAGGACTTTGCCAGAAATGACCACAATGACCTCCACCTTTTATACTCCAGGGTTTAAAACCATTGGAATCTGCTTTGTTCTCATAACTTAATGATACTTCACTCTCAGCCCAATTCTTTTTATGTTTCCAAAGATCCTATATGAAGAATAGCCTCTCCCCTCTTTGCCCTATCATTTTATGTATCTAAAGATGGAATATGAGGGATTGACCCCCATCCTATTGTCCCAGGCCAATACAGATTCCAGGCAAAATTCCAGGTATGTTTGAATTCCTTTGAAGTGAAGGCAGGGCAATCCACATAGGCCTAGCTGTAAATATTCCATTGTGGGCCCAACTGAAAAGCCCCCACCTTTTTGACCTAGGTGTTTTTCAATAACCTCTCCTTGCTCAGACATCCTATAAAAACAAAAATCCTGTCCCAGATCCCTCACACAACCTTCAAACCCTTTGGAATGGCTATGCCTCTCGCTGTTCCTTAATAAACAATCATCTCCCGTTGATTATTGAGTCTGTCCTATACCTTTTCCATTTTCCTAATAAGGACAGTCTGTATTCTATGATCCTGCAGAGAGAAAATTAGGTAAACATTCTTTTATAGCCTTCTGAATAATTCTGATTCTGCCCACATCAGTTATCTATCCAGACCTGTGCCCGAGTGAGAGGATTTTAAAAGAATTAAGTGATTTAAAATTTAAACTTCAATGTAGAATAAAATTAGTTCCAATGCATTACATTAAAATATTTATAAACACCTGAGAAACCTAAAGGTGTATAAGATTTTTTTATTGAAAGTGAAGGGATAGTGGCATTTGGTTCTCTATATTTTAAGCAATTTGCAAAAAGGATTGGCAAAATAAGATTTACATTTGCAACAGGCTTGACACATTAAATTTTGCATATTGAAAGGAGCACAAGCCTCAGTAATATGTCAAAGCTATCCTTTTATTTATTTCTAAAGATTTATGCTTCTGCTCTCTTAATATTAAAACTTAAAAAATTAATTTTTAGCTAGTTGTGCAAAGGAGTTTCGCTTCATCATGTCAGTGTTGAATAGAGTATATATGCGTTTCAATACATCTGGATCATTGTCAAACTTTCTATTTTTCTTCCTTCCCTTACGCCAACCCCATCTATTCCTTCAAGTTTCCTACTTATATTCTCACATGTGTATGATTGTATTAGTCCACCATTTCCCTCTCCATTCTTATTCCCTAGTCCCCTTAAGCCCAACTCTCCCTTTTAAGTCTTGTTTGAACTTCATGGTATTTTGTTAAATATCTCTGACTTTGGGATTTGGCTTTGGGATTGCCACATCCTCACTTCCATGTTTGGCCTACATAAATGAGGAATTTTCTCCACATTACTAATCTCTGAATGGCTGAAATAGGTCTCCTTTACTATTCACCTTCAGTCCTAAATTCAGAATTGGAGCTTTTATCCTTCCCTACGCACTGAAGATGGAAGGAAAATAATTTCCATGCTCTTCGCATTGTGCTATCCATCATGAATTTCCATTGCTTATCACTTCAGCAATCTAAATTTAAAGTCATGTTTTCTGCATCAT
This sequence comes from Dipodomys spectabilis, assembly GCF_019054845.1. Lineage (NCBI taxonomy): Eukaryota > Metazoa > Chordata > Mammalia > Rodentia > Heteromyidae > Dipodomys > Dipodomys spectabilis. The sequence goes on along the minus strand of NW_024872239.1, from coordinate 22,980 downwards.
ATTCACACAGTTTAAGTGAATATCAAAGGTAATTAACCTAGTATTGAAAGTTTAGGAACGGTCTTCAATTTCTGATGATAGACGATTGAGTAAGTTTGATTATACAGATTCCACTATGTAGTGAGTCCTGTAGTCTTTTACATTTTCAAATAAATTTAGAGTTAGTTTTTATTAATAATTACAATGGTTTTATTTCAGTATTTGAAACGCTGTCCCAATTATTTTACAACTTTCACATTAAGCTAGACTGATCTTCCCTCCCCCCACTTTCCCCACTACTTCATGTTAAGTCTCCTTGGGCTTTATTATTTGAGAGGCCAAAGGAAGAAAAAACAGAGAGGTGATCATTACTCAGATATCTCCTTCCTCTTCTGTTTCTGCTATTCTTGCTGAGAGGAAGACTGGAGCAGGGCACAAGAGTGATGCTTGACTTCACCGTACAAAGGAGCATTCCTGGCATGTCAATTATTGTTTCTCAGAATCACTAAAACTGCTTACTCTTGCCTTATCTGTAACAATCTAACTGTGGTGCCCTTGGTGCAGGAGGAAGCACACTAACAGGATATTACCTATAAACCGGTATTTTATATCTCAACTTACTACTATCATAAATATAAATCTTTGGCCACATACATGCAAAGGCACTGATTGTCCAACAGTACCTTAGTGAGGAATACACAATTCTACTCATCTCTCCACTCCTCTCGTCTCCTCCTTTTCCCTTTCCTCACTTACCCTCCCCTACCTTCTCTCTTTGTGTCTCACTTCTCCATATTCATCTTTACTTGCTCTCTTTTCTCTTCTAGTAGCAAGTAATATGGCTTATCAGACAACACATAAATAATTGAATTTTTTTCTCTTTTTTTGTGATTATTTACTCTTGAGAAGTTAGTTCTACAATAGAACCAGTGGCTTACACCTACCTACTGGGTAGCTTCAAATTTCACAATTGATATTCAAAGCCATTCCAAATAAATAAATCTAAGGGATTCTTTCTTTTACTTTTGGTAAAAGGAAGAAGCGAATGTGTATAGGTGATATAGTCCAAACATTGAGAATTAAAGCCCAGAGCTCAAGGCCAGGAGTTCAAACCACATTACCAGCTCAATAAAAAAAAATCATTCGTCTTTGAATGGGGATATTTGTCCAAAAATTCATATCCAGGACAATTTTCAATGTCAAAGACTCTTTCACAGGCTCTTTCACAACTTAAATGGATTCCTCTGCTTGATTCACCTTATAAAAAATAGGAGCCATACTTCACATTAAAAGAGTGAGTGAAGTTTCAGAGGAAGAGGGTGGAGGAGAAGCTGGAGGCTAAACAAGCTCTCCCATAGAAAGCAGTTTTAGTGTTCCAGTGAACAGTCCTAGGCTAAAGAATCACACCAAGTGTGCCATCACAGTACAGAAAATTTGGCAAAAGAGGGAAAATCCAGGCAAGGAGACAGATCTGAGCACTTGCCAGTAGCCACAGCTGCAGCAGCAGTGGCAGCATTGGCAGCAGAGGGGGCCAAAGCTTCCAAACCTATGAAGAGAGTCCAGTACAAAGGCAGCAGATGTGGCAGGCGAGCGATTCTACACTACGCCAGCAAGAACAGACAAGGAGTAGATATCTTCATCCTGCAGATCACAGACCAGAGACGGCCCAGGAACCAAGACTCTGGCATGATAGAACCCTGACATCCTCTGTCCTTCTCAGGGATCAGAGGAGGAAAGGCCACCCCTCACCCCCAACACCAGAGATCTCCATCTTTGATACTGACAAAGGCCTGGCTGAGCAAACTAGCTCCAACTAAGGCCTCAAGAGTCATTTAGCAGGTCATAAGAAACTGACCTGACCTGGCAGGCTCAGCTCCACGCAGGGGAAAGTCACCCTGCCCAGGCAGAAATAGCTCTGCCCACAGAGGAGTGACTTTCTACACTTGGAAGAGCCAGAGGCTAACACTCCCTACAGCAGCCTGGAAAAACTGTTGAAACTCAGTAACATAAATCCTAAGAATGGCTCCAGACTGCGCTCTGTGAGTCTCAGGAGCTAGCCCCTCAGGGATAAGCCACTGTAAGCTGAAAGGCCTCAACCCTACCCAGAACCTAGCCTTATCACAGCATCTCCAAACTAGAGGAAAGAGCCATCTCCCTCTTTTGTGACTCTAAGTAGATATCCCTCCCACTGAACTAGCCTGGGAGGAGGATCCCAAAATTGTGGGTAATGTAGAGCATTTTTCTGCCTGCTCAAACAAATTCACTTAAGAAACCAATCAAGCCACAGGAAAACCAAACACCAAAAGCAGAACAGAGACTCCACCACGAGACTGGTTATGGATACAGGGGAGATACATAATCTTTCCATCCCCCCACCAAAAAAAGCCAAAATTCAAAGAACTCTTTTTATAAGCTTTTTAAAATTTTTATATTTAAACAATTGTTTTCTATTAACTTTTTTTCCTCTCATAATTTTTATTTTAGCTGTATATGTGTGTGTGTGCTTTTAAAATAATCTCCTTGGAACTTTTGGTCCTATTTTGTAATTCTTTTCATTTTTTCCCTTTCTTTCTACTTTGTTGGTTGTTTTTCCAGCTGTGATGACTTCAACATATGTGTGCATTTTATTTCAAATTTTTGTGTCTATATTTTATTTCATATAACACAAAGTACAAAAAGACTCAGTGATTTAGAAATTTCCAAATAGAATTCTAAGATAGACACTCGAAATTTTGTTACAACTAGGAATGGGCAGTTCTTCTTAGTGGAGGGGATAACAGAATAACAGGACATTGTTTGACATGATTTGAATTCTTCCTCCTTTTGCCTCACTATTTCCAATAATATTACTTCAAAGACTTTATTGGAAAGAAAATAATTTTTTTCTGTATGAACTCAGAATTTTGGTTTAATTGGGACACACTACACTTTCATATTTCATGTTAACCCTAAAATCTTCTTTCCTTGATTTAAAATCACAGATATGAATTTATAATGCTAAAATAGCATCTACGAATTTATATGAAATAGTCCAAACTATTTTCACTTCACGCTATATGTAATATAGAGTGTAATAATAATAGTGATTAATATAGTCTGTAATAATGGACTTTGGGGAAATCAATTACAGTGGATTTTTGTGAGATAATAAATAACAGTAAAATTATATTTGATTCTATTTAAAAAACCCACAGTTACATCTAAAAATAACTCATAGTTATAAACTAATGCTGAAAAAGTAAGATTGCTTATTGGAAAAAGCCAGAAATTTCAATAAGTATGTTTTCTTTAATGGACTTGGATCTGTGCTTTAGTGGCTCATGCCTATAATCCTAGCTATTCAGAAGACTGAGATCTGGGGATAGTGGTTCAAAGCCAGCCTGGGCAGAAAAGTCTGTGAGACTCTTATCTAAACCAACTGAAAACTAGAAACCGCACTGTGGCTCAAGTGGTAGAGTGGTAGCCTTGAGCTAAATAGCTGAGGGACAGTGTGCAGGCCTAGAGATTCAACCCCACAACCGACAAAAAAAAAATCTGACATGGATTTTTATTATTTAATGATTTTTTAATTGTGAAAATGTGTACAGAGGGGTTTCAATTACATGAGCAGTGTAATGAGTACATTTCTTATCAAGTATTATGCCTCCTCCTTTTTTTTCCTCTAATCATTCCTTCCCATCTCTCCCCCACTCCCACCTCCTGGTCCCCCCTCCAACCCAAAGTTGTAAAGTTCGTTTTTGATATAAGCTCTTATATATCTCATTGTTGCAATGGGTCCACCAGTTTCTCTATTTGAACAATTTATTTTTCCCTTCCCCTCCCCAAATTGTAGCAACATCAAAAGAGTGCTTATACCATGGGGAAGGGACATAAAAAGCGACAAGGAAATCATAATGTAAGTATGCTAGAAAAAAATAGCAAGGAAGAAAAACCATTTGAGTCCTTATCTTGGGTTTCATTTCACCTAATATCAACTTATCTGACCCTTTCTACTTGCATCAGACATATACTAGCAATTGCAAATAAGGGAAACCATGGACCTCTGTTTCTTTGGGCTTGGCTTACTTCACTTAATATAATTTTTCCAAGTCTCTCCATTTCCTAACAAATGCTGCAATGTCATTCTTTCTGATGGAGGCATAGAATTCCATTGTGTATATATACCACATTTTTTTTGATCCATTCATAGACTGAGGGGCATCTGGGTTGGTTCCATATCTTATCTATGGTAAATAATACTGCAATAAACATAGTTGTGCTGGTAGCTTTAGTATGGTCTTATTTTCGATCATTTGGGTAAATGTCAAAAAGTGGGATTGCTGGGTCATAGGGGAACTCTACATAGAGTCTTTTGAGGAACCTCATACTAGTTTCCAAAGTGGTTGAATATTTTTACACTCCAACCAACAATGCAATACGGTTCCCTTGTGGCCACATTGCCTCCAGCATATGTTGATATTAGAGTTGTTGATTATACCCATTCTAACTAGGGGGAGGTGGTATCTCAATGTTGTTTTGATTTGCATTTCTTTTATGGCTAGGGAGGATGAGCATTTCTTCATGTGTCTATTGGCCATCCTTTCCTCTTCAGAGAAGTTTCTCTTTAAGTCTTTAGTCCACTTATTTATTGGGCAGTTGTTTCTTTGAGGATTTGTTGTTGAGGGGTTAATTTTTTGAGTTCCAGGTATATTTTAGATATGAGATCCTTGTCTGTTGTATGGCTAGTGAAGGTCTTCTCCCAATCCATGGGCTTTCTATTGATCTTGCTAGCTATGTCCTTTGCCATGCAGGTCTGCAATTTCTTGCAATCCCATTTGTGCTACCTTTCTTTATTTGTTGTGTTTCTGGGTCTCTCTTAAGAAAATTTCAGCCTCTGCCAAGGAGACCTATGGTATGTGCAATTCTGTCCTGTAATGTTTTTAGGATGTCTGCTTTGATTACTAGGTCTTTGGTCCATTTGGAGTTGATTCTGGTGCAGGGTGATATATAAGGATCGAGCTTTAGTTTTCTACAAGTGATTAACCCATTTTGCCAGCACCATTTACTGAAGAGTCTGTCTTCCATTCTATTTTTTTTAACCCCCTTATCAAAGATTAGATGGCTATAGGTCTGTGGGTTCATTTCTGTGTTTTCACTTTCATTCCATTGGTCCTGAGGCCTGTTCTTGTGCCAGTACCAAGCTGTTTTAATTACTATAGCTTTGTAATACTGTTTGAAATTTGGTATTGATATTCCTCCAGCACTGCTCTTTCTGTTAAGGATCATTTTGATATTCAGGTTCTTTTATTGATCCATATGAATTTTTGGATTGCCGCTTCTATTTCCTTGACGAATGAGGTTGGAATTTTGATGGATATCACATTGAATTTGTAGATAGCCTTGGGAAGTATTGCCATTTTCACCATCTTGATCTTTCTGATCCAGGAGCATGGGAGTTTTTGCCACTTTCTAAGTTCTGTTTTGATTTCCTTTTTCAGGTTTTTATAGTTTTCATGATAGAGATCCTTCATTTCTTTGTTTAATTCCTAGGTATTTCATTTTTTGTGAGGCTATTATGGAGTTCCTTTCCTGATTTCAGCCACACTTTTATGATTGTTGGTGTACAGAAAAGCCATTGATTTGTCAGGGTTAATTTTATACCCTGTTATTTTGCCAAAGTTTTGAATCAGCATGAATAATTTGAGAGTGGAATCCATGGGCTTCTTTAAATACAAGATCATATCATCTGCAAGAGGGAGAGTTTTACATCATCTTTCCCTATTCCTGTACCTTTTAGGTTTGCATCTTGTCTTATTGCTGTAGCTAGGCATTCTAATACTGAATTGAAGAGAAGTGCAGAGAGTGGACATCCTTGTCTCATTTCTTAGTTAAGAGAAAATGGCTTTAGTTTTTCACCATTTAGTATAATGCTGGCTGTAGGTTTGTCATATACAGCCTTTATTGCATTGAAGAATGTTCCTTAGATTCCTAGTTTTTCCAGAGCTTTCATCATGAAGGAATGTTGGATCTTGTCAAATGTTTTTTCTGCATCTATTGAGATAACCATGTTGTTCTTATCCTTGTTCTTTTTGATATGATGAATTATATTAATTGATTTGTGTATATTGAACCAGCTCTGCATCCCTGAAATGAGTCCTATTTGATTGTGGTCTATAACTTTTTGGAGTAATTGTTGAAGTTGATTGGCCAAAATTTTGTTGAAAAGTTTTGCATCAATGTTCATCAAAGAAATGAGTCTCTTTGTTTCCTGAGTCCCTGCCTGGTTATGGGATTACGTTTATGATGGCTTCATAAAATGAGTTCGGTCTTGAACTTTCTTTTAAAATTTCTTTGAAGATTTGGAGGAGTATTGGTGTGTGCTTTGCTTTGAAGGCCTTTTATAATTCCGTTGTAAAATCATCCTGTCTTGGGCTTTTCTTAGATGGGAGTTCTCTTATTGCTGTTTCTATTTCAATGTTTGATATGGGCCTGTTAAGATGGTTTAACTCATCTTAGTCTAGTTTTGGTGTGTCGATATTTGCTAGGAGAAGTTCCATTTCTGCAAGATTCTCAAACTTATTAGCAAGAGGTTTGAGAAGTATTCCCTTATAATGCTCTGAATCTTGTTTGTTTCTGTGGTACCTTTTCCATTCTGATCTCTGAGTTTGTTTATTTGGTTGTGTTCTCTTGTGTTTTTCTGGTAAGATTTGCTCAGGATCTGTCAATTTTGGTAAGTTTTTCGAAAAACCAACGATTTGTTGATTCTAGGGGTTTTTTTTTGGATTTTAATTCATTTAATTCTGATTTAATTTTAATGGTATTTTTCCATCCACTGTATTGGGGTTTATCTTGCTAATCTATTTCAAGGATAATCAAATGTCTCTTTGAATTGTTGGTTTCATATCTCCTTATTTATTGACTGCCTTTACTGGGTCCCAGAGAAGCTGGTAATTTGTATGTTCATTTTTGTTGAATATCATGGACTTTTGAATTTCTTTACTAATCTCTTCCACAACCCACTGGTGATTCAACAATGTGTTGTTCAGATGGCAAAGGACATAGCTAACAAGATCAATAGAAAGCCCACGGATTGGGAGAAGATTGTCACTAGCCATACAACGGATAAGGGTCTCATATCTAAAATATACTTGGAACCCAAAAAATTAAATCCCCCAACAACAAATCCTCAAAGAAACAACTGCCCAATAAATAAGTGGGATATAGACTTAAAGAGAAACTTCTCTGAAGAAGAAAGAAGGATGGCCAATAGACACATGAAGAAATGCTCAACCTCCCTAGCCATAAAAGCAATGCAAATCAAAACAACGTTGAGATACCACCTCACTCCAGTTAGAATGACAAAAATCAAGAACTCTAACAACAACAGATGCTGGAGGGGATGTGGACAGAAGGGAATCTTACTTCATTGTTGGTGTGAATGTAAACTTGTTCAACCACATTGGAAAGCAGTATGGAGGTTCCTCAGAAGACTTCACACAGAGCTCCCCTATGACCCAGCAATCCCACTTTTGGGCATTTACCCAAATGTTTACAAACAAGACCATACTAAAGCTACCAGCACAACTATGTTTATTGCAGCATTATTTACCATAGCTAAGATATGGAACCAAACCAGATGTCCTTCAGTAGATGAATGGATCAAGAAAATGTGGTATATATACACAATGGAATTCTATGCCTCCATCTGAAAGAATGACATTGCCCCATTTGTTAGGAAATGGAAAAACTTGGAAAAAATACATTAAGTGAAGTAAGCCAGGCCCAAAGAAACACAGGTCCCATGGTTTCCCTTATTTGCAATATCTAGTATATGTATGAGTCAAGAGGAAAAGGTCAGATAATGTGATTTTAGGAAAATGAGCCCTTAGATATGTATTTTAAAGTTTTCTTTCTTTCTTTTCTTTTTTCTTTTTTTTTGAGGGGTCCGGTCGTGGGGCCTGAACTCTGGGCCTGGGCACTGTCCCTCAGCTCTTCAGCTCAAAGCTAGCGTTCTACCACTTGAGCCACAGCGCCACTTCCGGCTTTTTTCTTTTTGCTTATGTGGTGCTGAGGAATCGAACCCAGGGCCTGGAGCATGCAAGGCAAGTGCTCTACCACTAAGCCACCTTCCCAGCCCTGTTTTTTTTAATTCCATGCATGTGTTTCTAACGCATTTATAAGATTATTTCTTTGTTGCTTTGTATGTCCCTCCTCCACAGTATAACCCCGGCTTTCACTATATTTGATGTCAGTATAACTTGTGAAGGAGATGCGGAAAAACAAGTCGTTTAAGGATACAGGTGGACCTGTTGCAACAATGAGAAGTACAAGTTGTAATGTAGAAAACGAGCTTTACAGCGTCGGTGCAGGGAGGGGGGGAAGGATTGGGTGGTGGGGGGCCGGGGGAGGCTGGGAAGGGATGTGTAGGGTAAACAAAGGAGGAGGCTGCAATGCTTCGTAAGAAATGTATGCATTATCCTGCCCATGTAATTTTTACCCCTCTGTACAGTATTTTCACAAATAAAATAAAATTAAATTTAAAAAAAAAAACAAAAAAACAATGTGTTGTTCAGGCTCCATGTGTTACAGTACTTTCTTTGGTGGCTTTTTCTGTTGAGTTCAAATTGTATTCCCTTGTGTTCTGAGAGAATGCATGGTATAACTTCAATGTTTCTGAATTTGCACTTCTGCCTTGTGACCTAAAATGTGGTATACTTTGGAAAATGTTTCGTGTGCTGCTGAGAAATACTTGTATTCTGATGCTGCTAGTTGAAATATTCAGTAGATTGTCTGTTAAATCTAGTTGATCTATGCAGTTGTTTAGATCTGTTGAGTTTTTTTTCTTCTTTTATAAATTTTTTTATTTTAAAAATACCGTACAGAGAGGTTACAATTACATGGGCAGATAATGAGTACATTTCCTATCAAGTATTGTTGCCTCCTCCTTTGTTTCCCCTTCCCATCCCTTCACATCCCCTCCCTCCCCCTAACAAAGTTGCAAAGTTCATTTTTGGACATAACGACATGTACATCTCATTAACATCCTAACAGATCAGCATTCAAATGCTTTTCAAATGAAACTTTTTCATAGTTGATGAAGTTAGTTTCCAAAAGTTAAATATAATTTAGCTTGCTGTATTACAGGTGACTGATTTGATGAAGAAAGTTGAGAGCACCTACATTAACTGATAGTTTAAATGACCTTTGAGCTTTTTTGTTTTTTGTTTTATTTTTATTTATTGAGTTTTTGCTGAGTTGATCGATCTAGTGGGGATAGTGGTGTCCCAGACTATTAATGGCTTTGGATCTATGTGAAACTTGAGGGAAAGTAATGTCTCTTGGTTAAAATTTGGGTGCTCCATTGTTTGGCGAATAGATATTTAGAATTGTAATATCCTCTTAGAGGAGAGATCCCTTAATTAGTATGTAGTGTTTTTCTTTATATTATCTCACTAATTTTAATTTGAAGTCTATTTTATCTGATATTAGGATTGCAACTTCCACCTGTTTATGTGGGCCATTTCCTGGGTAGATTTTGTCCCAGTCTTTCACTTTCAAAATATGTTTTTTGTTGTTGTTGTTGTTTTCTTTTTTTTTTTAAATTTTATTGTGAGAATATCTTACAGAGGAGTTACAATTACATGGGCAAGATAATGAGTACATTTCTTATCAAGCATTGTTGCCTCCTCTCTATTTCCCCTTTCTATTCCTTCCCACACTCCTCCTCTCCCTCCACCTGCTCCTCCCCCTACCCCCCACCAAATTTGTAATGTTCGTTTTTGGACATAATGACTTGTACATCTCATTGTTGCAATGGGTCCACCTTAATGAACCCCTAGATAAGTATTGAAATGTTTTTTTTTTGTTTTGTTTTTCTTTTCCTTTCATGCAAAATGTGTTTGTTTTATGGGCAAGGTGTGACTCCTGAAGGCAGCAGATAGAAGGATCTTGCTTTTTAATCCAACTAGACAGTCTTTGTTAAGTCCGTTAATATTGGAAGTTAGGAATGAGAGGTATTCGGGAGTTCTTACCATGTTATCCACCTTCTTGGGGGTTGCGGCTACTGGGTTCTTCCTATGGTTCTTGATTCTCAGTTTGGGTGCAGTTTCTTGGCCTTTATTGTGGTCTTTTTGATTTTCTATATGATGAAATCTTTTGTGGGGATGGTTTGGTGGAGACATATTGTTTAAGATTTTCTTTGCTATGGAAGGTTTTTATTTGACCTCTGGTTATGAAGGAGAGTATAGCTGGGTACAGTATTCTTGGATGATAGTTGTTTGTCTTTAGGGCATGATATACATCATTCCATTCTTGTTTTAATTGTCTCTGCTGACAAATCTGAGGTTATTCTAATTTGTTTCCTTTTATAAATGTTTGATCTTATCTCCTTGACAGCTCTAAGGATCTTATTTTCCTTGGTCTGAATTGATCCTGTGGGGATTATAATGTCAGGTGGGATATAATTTTCCGGTAGGGTCTATTTGGGGTTCTTGTATCAGAATAGGCCTATCTTTTTGCGTGTTTAGGAAGTTCTATGCTAGGATTCTTTTAAAGAAATTTCCTAGACCATTAATTTCTGTCTGCAGCTGCTCCTCTAAAGCCATTATCCTCAGATTAGGCCTTCAGATGGTGTATTCCAAATGTTGAATAGATCTATCATATTTCGTGGATTTGTCTTGGATAGTTGTGTGTTCTTTCTCTACAATATCTAGGCTGTCTTCAATCCCCAATATTCGATCTTCTGCATGGTCTAACCTGTGTCAAAACTTTCTACTTTGTTTTTTATTTCTTTTTCTACTAATTGGTCAGCTTTGATGGTTTCAACTTCTTTGTTGGAGCTTTGTTTTAGATCTTGTATGAATTTCTTTACCTTCTTAATTTGATGGTCAGTATTTATTCTCAAATTTGATTGGTTATGGATTCCTTGGACTCCAATTTCTTCTGTTGGGCTCCATTCACCATTGCATTTGGGGTCTCCCAGAATTCCTTCAGCTGTCTATTTATGAATTCCATGAAAGCCTCGATTGATCTTTCTAGTCTCATCCCGCTCTCGCAATTCCTGTATTACTCTTTGATTAGCTTCCTCACGTCTTTTAAGGAGCTAGGGGCTGTTTATTTCTCATTATTGTTGATGTGACTTAAATAAATTTATCAGATTTTTCAAATAAAATAAAGAGATATTAAAAAAGACATATTTAATCACAAAATAAAGCTAAAATTTTGAGTGAATTTTTATTCTACTCCTGTTCTCAGTTATCTTCATATAACATTGAGATAAGCCAAGCATATGTGTAAATTGACACGTATCAAGCACACAGAATTCTGGAATCTTTGGGTTTTGATTCCTATATCAACTTCACCTAGCAAAGAAAATTATCACTTGTTTCATATCTTAAGTAATCTACTTAAAACAAGTTTTATTAATTTTATAAATAAATCTCAAAATCTATGGAATTGATGCATTCTATAAGTATTTGATGTCTTTTTTTATTTCCACTGAATTAATATTACATTTATTTTAGTTTCTTCAAATAAAATAATGACACACTTCAGGATAAAACATACCTGTTTTTGATTTTGGTTGCCAAAATGGAACTATTAGACATTTTGAAAATTTAATTTTCAATCCGAACCTTCAAATTTCACTAGGACTTTAATTGTGTTACTTACAACTTTAAAGTTAAAATAAAAGGCATTTTTAAATACAAAGCAAAATTATAAGTTATCACCTTATTCCCAGAATTGACTTTATGAGAAAATATAATTATATATATATATATATATATAATGATATACATACTGAAACAAAGTATGAGATATGGAAACAGAATACTCTTTTTTTGGTTTTGTGTTTGTTATTGTTGTTTATATTTTGTGGTGATTCTGTCTCCTTACTTTATGCATGTTATATCCATTGTATGTCTTCAGGATGTGAGGTGGGCACAGAGCTTTAGGGAAAAGGGTGAAAAAATGCAGCAGTGGAGTTCATTGAACATTAATGAAAGTGAACTATTTAACATATGGGTGGGGACAGGAGGGAGGGACTCAGAACAAGTGAGGGAACTGAAGACATTTCATAAAAGGAAATGTACTCATTACCTGACTCATGTAATTGCAATCCCTGTATAAATCACCTTAATGATAACAACAGAATAAATTTATTTTAGAAAAGCAATTAAAGCATTGTTTCTTAGAATGCTAGAAGTTTGTTTTGTTCACTGGTTTGAGCTGGTTGAGTCTATCACTGGAAGTAGCTACATTGACATTTATTGGGCGAATTTGTGAGCTACTAGTAGATAAAAGTCAATTATGATTGTTTGTATGTTTTTTGAGACTCTGATTAATTTATTTCTTTGATCGAATTTATATTATTTCTGTCTACTGGTTTTTGGATTGGCTTGTTCTTGTTTTTCAAGGACCTAGTGGTGCATCATTAGTGCTGATTCTAATTTGTTGATGTACATACTCAAAGCTATAAATTTTCCTCTGACTATTGCCTGTGCTGTTGTGTCCCAGAGGATATAGAATTTTGCGTGTTCACTTCCACTGAATTCCATAAACGTTGGAACTGACCTCCATATCTCTTAATGTAAGTTTGTTCCAAGTCTTTCCATTTCCTTATGAATAATGGTGTGATATAATTCTTTTGGAATCCATAGAATTGCATGAAACTGAAGAGTTTCTTCATGGCAAAGGAAAATGTTAGCAAGATATATAGAAATAGAAAAGAATGGAAGAATATTTTTACTAGCTAAGCACCAGACAAGGATTTTCATAACTAACCCATATTGAGAGATCAAAAAATTTAAACCCAACAAAAATAAGCTCTCAAATAAACAACAGTCTAATTAATATATTGGATAAAGGCTTAAAGAGAATTTCTTAGAAAAAGAAGTTAAATGACAAATAGATACCTCTCTCTTCATAAAAGAAAGGCAAATCCAAACAACGCTGTGATTCATCTCAACCCTGTTACAATGTCTTTTGTAAAAACGAACAATCACAGATACTGATAAGGATGTGACCCAAAGGAAACTGTATTACACTGTTGGTGGAAATTAATCTTCTTCATGCACTTTGGAAAACACTATGGAGGTGGCTCACAAAACTGAATCGAGACCTCCCTATGATACAGCAATTCAACTTTTGGGCATTTATCCAATAGAGCAGAAAGAAGGCCTCACTGGAGCTGCCAGCACAATCATGTTCATTGTTGCATTATTTTCTGAAGCCAACTATGGAATCTGCCCAGATGCTTCTCATTGTAAAAAAGGATCAATAATTGTATGTGTGTGTATGAATTATATATACATAATTTTTGATCCCTATTTACAAGTATGTATATATGTATGTATGTGTATATATATGTATCTGTATAAATATATATACATACATAATCAAATTCTATTTATCCATCAAAAAGAATAATATTGCACCATTCTTAAGGAAAATGGAAAACTTAGAAATAATCATGTCAAGTGAAATTAACTGGACCCAGAGAAACTTAGGTGGCATGATTTTCCTCATTTCTGGTAGATAGAAAATGCCTATAATCATAAAAGTTAACACACTGCATGGTATGCAAGGAGGTACAAATGAAATATTTGAAGTGTCAGAGTCCATGGAGAGTGAAAATACTCTAATTCCCTTAATATATTAAGTCAAAGTCTAATAAAATATATACCAGTAAATGTGTACTACAAGAGAGGAAAGGGGGGGGGCAATGTGAGAAGGGTAAAAATTTGAAGTGGAAAAGGATAGAACCCAGGCAAGAATCCATTGCATACTTCCCAGAATTGAAATATAAAAAGCAAGGGGTAGTGTGAAAAGGGGGTGAAGATGTTGAAGTGGTAACGGAATTCCAGGTGCATTGTACACATAAACTGCAAGTAATTCCATACATAACATAATATTTAGATACCTAAAGACTGGGGTTAATTGGGAGGAGTGGATGAGAGTATTGAAAAGGGTGACATTGATCAAGATGCACTGTATGCATAAACTGTTTGAGCGAATGGCAAATCCTTTGTACAACAACTTAAAGATAATAAAAATGTTCAAAAAATAAATTATGATAGTTGAATAGAGAGTTGAACCACAATTCAATTCACATTTAAAAATATTTTTAACCTGGAGGTTTGGAGAATAAGATTCAAATAATAAAACATTATATGGTATATTCACATAGAGTTGATAAAACTATATTGGACTTAATATGTGCACAAAATAATTAAAATAACTGAAGTATTCATAAGTTACTTGTGAAATATTACTGTCCTACTTGTGATGTCATACTAGAAATATTTAAATAAATTGGAAAAAATATTCAAGGGATTTCTCTGTGTTCTTCTTATACCATGATAAGACTCATACTAACCTCAATTAAATTTAATGATATCTAGGAAAAAAAAGTCAATTTTAAATGTTTACACTCAAAAATAGTCTGGTTCCAAGCTTGAGATGAAATGTACCTTGCTAATTAGAAGGCAGAGGTTTAAAAGACTGATATCCAGGGCCAGATCTGATAAAAAAAAAAAAAATTCGTGAGAGACTACAAAAACAAAGAGAGCTAGATATGGTGTAATTTCCCTGTTATCTCACGTTTGTGTAAGCCATAGGTAAGAAATTATTGTTCCAGGGAGGGAGGATTGACCAAAAAGTAGGACCTCAGCTGAAAAAAAAGTCTAATGTGGTCAGAGCCTTAGCAACTTCATGGACTAGTAGTGCCAAAGGAAAAAAGAAAAGAAGAAAACAGAAAAGGAAAGGAAAAGATAGAAAAGGGAAACTATTTCCTCTTCATTCTTGTAGTTTCATGTCATTGGATACAAGAATTGAGAGTATTGTGTTTACTGTCAGGATTCAGGCCTCTCTAATATGAAAGCATTTATTTCAAGGAATTATTTTATTATTACTATTTATTAACTTATTATTAGGCCTTCATGGAGATTGAACCCATGGCTTTGTATATATTAATCTAGTACTAAAACTACCCCAGCTCTCTTGTACATTTTTGGAAATTGTTTATGAATTCTTAAATTGATAGCACTCTACTTTTCATCTTATCTTTTCTCTCCCACCTTTTCCCTTATGTATTTTAGTTTATGAGATGAAAACTTTCCTCAATTTTATCTTCTAAACTTAAAACTTTGCTTTTGAGATTACAGGGAAGTAAGTTAATTTTGTGACATCAATGAAAATTATATACAGATATATGTATTTCTCATGTTAGATTGATTCTTACAGTTGATTGCAACAAGCAACACTTTATGTGGTCATATGCACATAGCTATTGAGCCATTTTGATCCTCTCCTAAAAATAGCTTCCCTTGTTCTTGCTATGTAAATGCTTAGAGTGTTGTTAATCATGTCCAATTGTAATTATTTGTCCTTTACTATCTATTGGATTTATGGACATATCTAGTTATTACAAATGAGGAAAACCATGCAGCATATATTTAATTGGATCTGGCTAATTTCCAGTCTTTCCATTTCCTCAGGAATGATGTAATGCCATTCTTTCCAATGAAAGCACAGAATTCCATCAATACAACAGAATTGAAGGCCCAAAAGGAAGCCACTCCTATAGGCACATAATCTTTGATAAGGAAGCCAGAATCACAGGATGGTAGGAAAACAGCCTCTTCACAAAAGTGTGCTGGTAGAATTGGCTGTACACAGAAAACTGTAGTTAGATTCTTATATATCCCCCTGCACCAGTATCGATTACAAATTGATCAAAGACCTCAATGTAAGTCCAGATACCTTTAGAATATTAAAGGAATAGTTAGGGGAAACAAGAGGGCTCCTTGGCACAGGTCAAAACTTCCAAAATAAGTCTGGATAAATGGAATTACATCAAACCAAATCAATCATTTGTCTGACTGAAAAACCATGGAAAAAAAGAGATAGTGTAGCACAGATTTATTAGGGAGCAAATATACAAATGGGAGCCTCAGCCAATTCTAAAGCTTTACTCCCTATTCTAACTAGGTTATTTATAGTGTGTTGACATGAATATAAGAGTTTTTTGGTGGAGATTAGAATGAAAGCAACTAAATCTAAGACAGAGATACTATGTGAAATGAGTTGAAGCAGGAGAAAAACGAGATTAAGGCAAGGGGTTGTAGTTCAAAGCCTTGGGTTGGTGCAGCTTAGTAAGGTTTAGATGCACATGGGGATGGGGGTAAAGCAGGAGTGGTTATAATCAAAAGCACTGGTCTGAAGCCTCAAAATAAGGATCCTTGTGTATGTGAACCAAACTGTTTCTATCATGAGGTTTTATTTAAATTAATAGGTACAATTTTAGATTTTTGCAGAGCGAGATGGTGCATAGTTACAGGCAATTTCTGCTATTTCAGGTAATCCAATCTACTCTTTCACAAGTTATCCAGGAGCCAGGTTTCAACACAAAAAGTACAATGAGATTATACAAATGAGACAGTGACTTTTCCCTCTCATGAACCAAAATCTTGTCAAATGACTTCTGTCTTCCATATGTTCACAAAACATTTCTCAGGATCTTTTCTACTATTTTGTCTTCATTACTGATTTTCATAGTACTTTTTTGTTGTTGTTGTCATGTGTATGGGTCATTTTTAGGGCTTGAAATCAATGTTTAATGGGCTCCCTTGAATGTTTTGCTCATGGCTGATGACACTCTATTCCTTGAGCCACTTCTTCACCTTCTCTTTCTTGCTGGACAATTGGAGATATGTTTTCACATTTTTGTCTATTTAGGCTGCCATTGAACCAAAATCTTCAGGCCTTAGACTCTGAGTTTCTAGGATTCTACAAATGAACGGCTAACACCAAGCTTTACTTTACGGTTATTTTAATTATGAGAAAGAAGAAAATGGAAGTTTATTTGAGGTAAGTGTGCAATTTTCAAATATAAGTTTGAATCTACTTGATATAATATAACTTATCAAGTTTAACAGTGAAATAAATGAATTTTACACATTCCCACAGAAATATAAATAAAAGGCATAATTGTTTTCCTAAGGCAAGTAATGGAACCATAAATTTCTTTCACGTTACAACTCATGTTTTACATGAGTTTAGAAGACTTCCAAGACTAAAACTAAATATATCAATTGTATGCAACAAGAAGCAAAGTGATTATAGTTAAGAATAGATATTTTATCACAGCCAAAAGATAAGACTTTTAGAAGTCTCACAAAAACGAAATGTTACATAAAGAAATTAGTCGATGTGTTATAGCTTGATCATTACACAACATATAAAAGAATGTGATTGCTAATCCCCATTTCATAAATGATTAAAAATAATTAGGTAGACAGGTGCCAATGTTTCATGCTTGTAATCATAGTTACTAAGGAGTCTGAGAGCTGAGAATCATGGCTCAAAACCAGCCTAGGCAGGAAAGTCCACGAGTCTCTTATCTCCAATGAGCCACCAGAAAACTGGCAGTGGCCCAAGTGGTAGAGCATTAGTGTTGATCTGAAGAGCTGAGGGACAGTGTCCAGGCCCAGATTTCAAGCCCCACGACTGACAACAATTAAAAATAAAGAGTTAGAAATAAACAAATAATTTGACATAAACATTAAAACATATTCTAAAATTTTTAAAGTCATTAATAGATATACTAGTTTATATAAATGTAGAGAAGTGTTTTCTGGTTTTAGTTGTCATTGAATCAACTGTATAAATCAGACATTTCTCACTCAATTCATATTTGTATGTTTATGTACTAATATGCCACAAGTATAATGAACTGATTCGTGATAGGCAGTGCTGTTTTAGTAATCTCCCTTGGATTTCTAACGTTAACCCTCCTACCATAAAATCGATATGCCCTCCAACCTTGTCAGAGATTTCATCTCATTGGAGCAGAAAAGTATATGATATATTCATTGTTTGCAACAACTGTAACATTTTATTGCATTTCACTTAGCTGAGGAACCAACACATTCAAGTCATCTTAACCATGCTAGTAATAGCAAGATGTCTTCTGAGTTTCTCGGTCTCTTAAGATATGAATTATACATCTATTTTTTTCCTGCCTAACATCCTATATCATAAGATGATCTTTTTGTGTAACACTGTGTTCCTGATTAGAAGACGAGAATAAAGGCAATAATGAAGATATCCAAGGAAAATATATGAAAATAATTAAAAAAGCAATCGCAGACTTCCTGTTTTCACCGATTTCAATGAGAATATATGTTAAAGTATCACGTTTTGTTATCATTTAAAGAGCAACAATTAAACCTTAATTAGCAGTGAAGAAGGGAACAGAAAACTTTGAAGACAGCTTGACCTTGAACAATCCAACATAAGCTTAATGGATTTATCTTGTTTTTCTATGTAGTTGCCAAAATAATAGAGAGCAACGTTGAAAGGCAGGAAAATACCTAAGTCAAAGGACTAAACTTTTTTCTATAAAATAATTGTGAGGGTCTGACTCTTTCAAAGTCAGGCTTGCAAAGAGAAAGTGTATTTGCTTTAGTGTGCATAATAAAAAATATAAAAAATCCTTTGTTAATATTTTACATATCTTGCCTAGGACTTGTCATGTTGGAGAAAAGGAAAGGTAGGAAAATGCTGAATATTGACTATTTCCCAATATCATTCTTATTTATCAGCGATAGCAATGGGAGTAGCCTTGATTACTCTTAGTATCATGATTGTTTACATTTAGAAGCATTATTTGTTGCTGGGTTATAAGCTGCAAACCCTTGTGTCATTTCCTGACAGGAAATGACTTAGAAGAGTAGAAACTATTTTCTACCTATATCACAATCTGCAGGTGTAGATTTTGTTTCCATTGTATCAGGAGATGCATTTTTGTTAACTTTTTTTGCACTATCTAGTGATCCTATAACATCCTATACCAACCTAGGATTGCTGTATCTTTACTGGATTCTCAAATTTCTGTTGGAATGATAAGGATAGAAAATTGAGTTTCTGTTTCTGTTTTACTTTTTGTTATTATTTTAGAAAGTGTAACTCAAAATGATGTAATTTATCTTTATAATATTAGGAGACAGATTTCATTTCCATATACTTACCCTAGCCTTTTACATAACTTTGGTACTTAGTGATCCCCCAATGTGAAAATAAAGATAGGGAGCTTCTTATTTAGATATTATTTAGAATTTCAAGACTTCATTAATGCAAGGCCGTTAGTATGTACATCATACATGTGTACAAGGCCGGTGGCAACTTTTTCTTATTCTCAGAAACAAGGACATGTGGTGTACCTGTAGTTGCATCAGGAAAAGGCTGTAGTTGAGTTGGTTTACTAAACCAAATGTACTGTAACAATTTTTTTTACTTTTAATTACATTTTTATTATCTTTTTTTATTTTTTATGGTGAAAATACTGTACAGAGGGGTTACATTTACTTGGGTAAGATAATGAGTACATTTCTTATCAAGCATTGTAGCCTCCTCCTTTATTTCCCCTTCCCATCCCTTCCCAGCCTTCCCCTCACCCCCCCCAACCTCCCCCCCCCATCAAAGTTGTAAAGTTCATTTTCGACATGTAAACTTGTACTTCTCATTGTTGCAACAGGTCCACCTGTACCCTTATTCAAACGACTTGTTTTTCCCCTTCCACTCCACTAATTATACCGACATCAAATAAAGTGAAAGCAGGGGTTATACTGTGGGGGAGGGACATACGAAACAACAAAGAAATAATCTTATAAATGCATTAGAGGGCTGGGAAGTAGCTCAGTGGCAAAGCGCTTGCCTAGCAAGTGCAACGTCCTGGGTTCGATCCCCAGTACCAAAAAAGAAAAGACAAAAAAAAAATGTGTTAGAAACAAATGCATGAAAGAAAAAACATTTAAATACATATCTTAGGGTTCATTTTCCTAACATCACCTTATCTGACCTTTTCTGCTTGACTAATACATATACTTGATATTTCAAATAAGGGAAACCATGGGACCTATGATTCTTTGGGCTTGGCTTATTTCACTTAATATATATTTTTTTCCAAGTCTTTCCATTTCCTAACAAATGGGGCAATGTCTTTCTTCCTGATGGAGGCATAGAATTCCATTGTGTATATATACCACATTTTATTGATCCATTCATCTACTGAAGGGCATCTGGGTTGGTTCCATATCTTAGCTATGGTAAATAATGCTGCAATAAACATAGTTGTGCTGGTAGATTTAGTGTGGTCTTGTTTGTAAACATTTGGATAAATGCCCAAAAGTGGGATTGCTGGGTCATAGGGGAGCTCTATGTGGAGTCTTTTGAGGAACCTCCATACTACTTTCCAAAGTGGTTGAACAAGTTTACACTCCCACCAACAATGAAGGGTATAAAATTAACTCCCAAAAATCAATGACTTTTCTCTATGCCAACAACGAGAAAAGTGTGGCTGAAAGCAGCATAACATTTTTAGAGAAAGTTTGTCTTCAGAAGTATATATAGATAAAGAGATAGATAGATTGATAGATATAGATATAGATATAGATATAGATATAGATATAGATATAGATATAGATATAGATATAGATATAGATATAGATATAGATATAGATATAGATATAAAGGTTATGTGTAGAAAGTCATACATTTTTAGAGGGAATTTTCATCAGCAATATTTTCATATATCTAAATGTATGTGTAGAATAATGTACATTATACTGAAACAAACATCTTAAACCATTATTAAAATTTAACAAAATACATCAATCTAAGTTCTGGTAACTCACACATATAATTCTAACTATCCTGGAGGCTGAGATCTTACAATTGTTTTCAAAACTAGTCCAGACAGAAAATTAATTGTTACATTCTTATCTCAAATTAACCCCTAAAAAACAGGAATTAGCTCTGTGCTTCAAGTAGTAGAGTGCTTTTCTTGGGCAGAAAAAGGCTTAGGGACAATGCCAAGGCTTTGCAAACAACAACCACAACAAACAATATATCACATTAATTTTGCAAAGCATCTTTTAAGTGCTGTGAACATTTCTTAGAAAAATGAATACCTTCCCTTGGAAAATGTATACTAAAAAGTATAGAATATTTATGTCTATGTTAAAGACATGACTAGTTTGTTTAAGATATTTACATAATGATTACAAATTAAGAATAATGATAGGTAGGTAATACATTGGGACTGGTCTTTTATTCTTTTTTATGATAGTAATAAAATGATATTTGTAATAACTATATAAAATTACTCTTGTTTGGTATTTGTATTATAATAAGTGATAAACATTTTTAAATGACTTCCATAGAAAGGATCATTTTCTTAATGGTATTAATACTTTTGTAATTTAAAAACAATTAAGAAAATTTTTCTGAGGTTGGTTTGCTATAAGACTATATTTGTTTCCTTGTTCTAGTTTTCATATGTTCGTAAAAATTAAAATTCCAAAAAGTCAATGGATGTTGCCATTTAGGAACATGTTCATAGACAAGAACATTGGAGTACCTTAAGTGGAATTGTTTTATCTGATTTATTATTTTCACAAATAAATCAAGATGATTGTGTATTTTGTTTCATTTCACTACTATTGGTTCTTATCTCGAGAACACATTTTTCCTAGCAAAGTAGAATAAAGCAATTGGATAGAGCAAGTAACATATGTCTTTCATAAAATGCAGATGCAGAGATTTGTGTCTTCTGTCATTAGATAAAAGTTTCTTCCAGAAAATATCAATTACTTATAAGCGATACATAATTCCTAGGTAATCCAGTCATCACAAACACTTGTTGACTGAGTTATTGTTGTATACATTCAAAATAAACAGAATCACATCTTTGTTTCAAAAACTGTAGTTGACACATTTTTAGCCAACATAGAAAACATCTTTCTAGGTATTATGATTTTGTGTGGAGTATTTTTAACAACAGTTTTTTTTGGTTGACATGTAATTCACATAAAATATATTATCTCCTTTTATTATATACATTTTAGAACTTTGGAATTGAAATGTAAAATCATAGGTTTTCCAAGCCTATTTTTCACAAATAGGCATTTCTTAACATAGAAATGCTGTAAACTTTAGAACAGACATTAAAATAGATATAATTCTTTTAGTTCCAAGTATATTTTAGATATGAGACCCTTGTCCATTGTATGGCTCGTGAAGATCTCCCAATCCGTGGGCTTTATATTGATCTTGCTACCTATGTTGTTTGCCGTGCACAAGCTCTGCAATTTCATGCAATCCCATTTGTCCAACCTTTCTTTGATTTGTTGTGTTTCTGGTCTCTATTAAGAAAATTTCAGCCTGTCCAACAAGACCTAGGGTTTCTCCTATTGCATCCTGTAATGTTTTCAGAATGTCTGCTTTGTCTCCGAGGTCTTTGATCCATTTAAAGATGATTCTGGTGCAGAGTGATATCTAAGGATCTACCCTTAGTTTTCTACAAGTGAGTAACCAATTTTGCCAGCACCATTTACTGTAGAGGCTGTCTTTCTTCCATTTTAATTTTTTAACTCCCTTATCAAAGATTAGATTGCTAAGAGTTCCAGGAAGATGGCGGAGGAGAAGCTGGAGGCTAATCAAGCTCTCGCATAGAAAGCAGTTTTAGAGTACCAGTGACCAGTCCTAAGCCAGAGAATCACAACAAGTGTGCTATCACAGGACAGAGAGTCAGGCCAGAGAAGGAAAAGCCAGGCAAGGAGACAGATCTGAGCTCTTGCCAGCAGCCGCCACTGCCATGACGGCAACGGTGGCGGCGGTGGCCGAACCTGCCATACCTGAATCACAGAGAGTCCAGGACGAAGGAGCCAGACCCAGCGGGGCAGCGGATTCTAATCAACACCAGCAAGAACCGACAAGGAGCGGACATCATCATCCTGCAGTTCACAGACCAGAGACAACCCAGGAACCAAGACGGAGTGAGTAGAAGCCTGACGTCCTCACTCTTTCTCAGGGAGCAGAGGAGGGAAGGCCACCCTTCCGCCTCCCCCAGTACCAGAGATCTCCATCTTGGATACCGACAAAGCTCAGTGGAGCTGCTAGCACCAACTCAGGCCCTGGAAGAAATCTAGAGTCACTTAGCAGGTCACAAAAACATAATTG
>NW_024872238.1:0-23116 GCF_019054845.1 Dipodomys spectabilis | reverse complement strand
TCCAGGAAAACCAGAGGCTTCGTCTCCAGATTGCAGAGCAGGAGGAGCAACTGGTAAGACTAGATGAGAAAACCAAGGATCGACACCCCACCATGTGCATGTGTGTGCAACACACAGCTGGAGGAACAGCTGGCCATGCTGCGGGGCACTCTCCACAGGGTGAGCAGTGAGAAGGAAGATCTTACCAACATCCTGGACTCAGAGCAGCAGGTGAAGAAACATCCGCAGGAACAGCTGGGCTGCTGAGAGGAGAAGATAGAAGAATGGAAAGAGTGTCTGAGAGAGAGAGCCAAGCAGCTCAGGAGCTGCAGGAGCAGCAGGAACAGTCCCTGGCCCAGCTGCAGGAGCTCAGAGCCACCTGTCAGCAGCACATCACTTCCAATGAGCAGCTGTGCTCCAAGTAGCAGGTCCTACAGTAGCACCTGCAGAAGCAGACCCAGCTGTTGGAGCAGCTGAAACAAGTGCAGGGTCCGACCAAATGGAGGGACTAGGTGGTGCCCCCAAAGTGGCAGGAGAGTTTCAAGTGCCTGGAAATGACCAATCTACAGGAGGAGCACCTGCAGTCCCAGCTGAGCTTCCTGTCTTTCTCTGGGGAAGGGGAAGCTGTGAACCCTGGAGAAGCAAAAGCTGAGGAAGCGACTTTCCTCGATGTGCCCATGGCAGAGGATGGAGATGTCCCCTAACCTGAGAGGGATGTGGCACTGTTAGCACTCTCAGAGGATGAGATCCACAGGAAGAAACTCCTGCCGGACTGCTGCAGGCACTCCCCCTCCCCCGGACAGCTCAGTGCCAGATAGGGCCGGAGCCACAGGTCCCCTGCCCCGTGAGCTGCCACCACAACATGTGAGATTATGGGAAGTGGGACATGTGGGCATCCGAGAAGAAAATCTGCTTCATCCACAATCTCCTGATGAGGTAGACTTCCAGAGTCCGGCAGATGAGCTCCACCATCGATGCAACCAGCTGTCGGCACATATCCGCACCGTCCAGGAATCCATCCTGGCATGGAAAGGACAGTTGTTCATTCTGGATCAGCTGTGTCAGGAGAAATCCAAGTGCATGTGCCAGCTGTCCCAGGAGAAGATGAAGAGTAGATAGCTGCAAGAGCTGCTGTCACTCCTACACGGGGCTCCATATGCCGACACAGGCTGAGCTCTCCACCAGTGCAGCTGCTTCAGAGGCCTCAGGCTCCTGGGTGGGCAAAATGAGGGAGGCACAGAAAAGTTTTGAAGAATTGCAACTTCAGGATATTGTGTAAACTGCAAGAGGAGAGATCAGGGTTCCCTGCCCCGTACAGGACTCCCCCACAGAGCATGTCCTGCTGCAACTCCCCACATCCAGAACTGCCCACAGCTGGTGCACTCAGGCATGCAGTACTCTGTCCCTTTTTTTCTGTAGACTGATGGGGATGATGACTCCCTTTGTGACATACTGAATCCCAAAATCCTCAGCAGCCTCCAGAACTAGGAGGCTAGGTGGGCTTTTCTAGGCCTCCATCTGCCTGGTGATAAGAAGGGTAAACTGCGGGCCAAGTAGAGCAGAGGCTGCTGGGAGGAGGCCCAAATTCCAGGGACATCTAATGGCCCATTGGTGGCCAGGGAAGATGCCCATGTTATGCTTACCACAAAGAATAAATTGTTTCCAAAGGGAAAATAAAGCCTCCACATAGATTTGTCTTCAAGTTATGGGGCTTGAACTCAGGGCCTGGCCACTGCCCTTGAGCTCTATTTGATCAAGACTGGTGGTCTACAAGTTGAGTCCCACCTCCCCTTCCAGCTTTTTCTTTGTGAAATCGAACCCAGGGCTTCAGGCTTGCTAGGCGACCACTCTATCACTGAGCCACATTCTCAGCTAGGATGATATCTTCACACACATCCCCCCCCCCCCCGCCAAACCCATATGGCCAATCCTCAGATAAATAGGAATTAGGGGCTAGGATGAATATGAAGCACAAGTCTGGTTCACAGTGAAATACTTCCCTGCCTCCTCTTCGACATCCTTATTTAAAGTTTCTCTTTTACTATTGAGGGATGAGAGAGGGAGAGGGAGGTCTGAGAGAAAAACACCAAGAACAGTGGCCCCCTGAGTCCCACAGCCTCCCCCACACAAGTGGTCCTACAGATTCCCATCTTACCTGACTCAATATTGTGTCTACACTGTCTCCCTACCCCTGCAAGGCTCAGAATGAAATAAATGTCAGCCCTGGCCTCAGCCTACACCCAGAATAGAAGCTCCTAGTTCCAGACTGACTTCCACCTCTGACTTCCCAGAGTTAGACTGGACCCATCACTCACCACTGTGTTGGTGTCAATGATCTCATGGATGGATTTCAGGAAGAAGGTCTATGGCAAAGAGCAGAAGCAGTAGTGTAAGCAGGGAGGAAGGAGCCGGAGCAATTGGTCTGGGATCTTCCTCCTTGAATCCTTCCCGTCAAGCCAGAGCCATCCTGATGCGAAGCATGGCCAAGGCCAGGGGATGGACAAGATAGAGGAGCATGGGAATAAAGGAGGTACTGCTTTATCTTGGCGCACTTGAAATTTCCCATATTTGGCCCATTCCAATCCCAAAGACAACATGCAATGCCTCTCCTTGTTGTTGTTGTCCATGAACGCTGTCCCTGAGCTCTTTTTCTCAAGGCTTGCACTCTACCACTTGAGCCACCAGGACACTTATGATTTTCTGATGATTCTTCGAGGTTAAGAGTCTCACACACTTTCCTGCCCAAGCTGACTTGGAAGCCAGATCTCACCTTCCTGAGTAGCTAGAATGACAGGCGTGAGCCACCAGTGCCCAGCATGTGATGCCTTTTTAAAGGATCTTGGCGAGTCTGTAAAAGGAACCCCAAAGGGGCTGGATAGACCATGACCCAATCAAGGAGCTGGGATAGGGGAAGGCTGATGTTATAGCCATTCTGTTCCCCAAAATTATAGATGTCAGGTGGTGTTGGATGCATCAAACTCCTAGGCCAACAACCACCAGACTTAGTGGGGAAAAAGGTAGAGAATACCGAAAGGTTACAGAGTAGAAATATCTGATTTGGCATGTGTATGGTGTGTGTGTGTGTGTGTGTGTGTGTGTGTGTGTGTGTGTGTGTGTGTGTGTGTGTGTGTGTGTGTGTTACCAAGGCTTGAAGAGCCTAGGTGGTAACCTTTAGCATGTTTGCACAAGTTTGGTGCTCGAACATTTGAATTATAGTATTTCTTCTTCCCAGCTTTTTGGTGATTCTTTGGAGATAAGAGTATGCCCAGGCTAGCTTTGAATCTTGATTGATCGTCCAGTGTCAGCCTTGAGTAGCTATGATTATAGGCATGAGCCACTGGCATGCAGCTGCACGGATGGCTTTTCATACTTTCTGTTCTAACAGCTGTCTACTTGCCCTGGCCTAGTTCTCTGACCTCTACCTCAGCTTCCAGCAGCCCCCTGACTGTGTGGAAAACATAATGTTCAAACCTGTCAGTGCATCCTATTTCTTTGTCCTCAGGGGTGAGTATGTTTCCTCTGAAGTCCAGAGGGTTAGGGGAAGGGGAAGGAGGGATAGCTGTAGATGGGTGCTTGGCTAGGAAATAGGTATTCTGTTTTATCCAAGAAGGAAAGTGTGCCCAGATGCTAATGCTCATGCTCTCATATTTCTAGCTCCCTTAGCAGGCTGAGATCAGAGGACTGACATTCAGATGCAACCCAACAAGGTATGTTTGTGAGACTCTCCTCTCCCAAGAACCACCTGAAAGCTGGAAGAAAAGCTGTGGTAGAGTGCTATCCTTGAATGAAAAAAGTGAGAGACAGAGCACGGGCCCTGAATTCAAGCCCTACTACCAAGATGCACTCATGCACACGCACGTGCATGCACACACACACACACACACACACACACACACACACACACAAACACACAGAGAAAGGTCGTAATGATAAGCTGAACTAGAACTGGGGGCAGTCCTGAGGCATAATCATAGTAAACTCTCAAGCTACAGCAGTTGTTGGGCTTCTTGGGCTAAGGAGTCTGGCCTATGGCAGTAAATTCCATGGAACCTGTCCCTCCATTCCAGCACGGGGCCATAGAACCAAGGGAAGGACACTATGAATGTCCCTATGTAGTTGGCCCATGATTGCAGACCTTCATCTGCCCCTGAGCTCTGGTGAGTTAAGCAGGTCTCTGAGCCCCTGGGACTCCTGGTTTATAGTGATTGTTACAAGCAGCAGCCAGCCTGCTTTGGATTACTCAGCATACTAGTCTCTCATAAGCCCTACTCAAAACCTGCCCAAGGTGTGCCTGACAAATTCACGTTCTTGTGATTCCCTTGTGAGCCGGCATTAATTAGTCTACCCCTTCTGGCCCAGAACCGTGGTCTGAGACGTTGATTTAGTGCTCAGATCCACACTGCACTCATGACAGATGCTCTTCTGATGACCCGGCCGATGACCTCCATGCCACAAAACTTTATCCTTATCTTGTATTGTGTCCCGCTCTGTAGGCAAAGGCCTTCAAGGAGGCTGCTCTCAAGACTTGTAGGACACATAGACATTGGAAGACCATCAGGAGCCCACTGGAAAGTACTCTGCCTAGAGCCACAGCATGAGGTCAATGAAGGCCAGGTATTGGTCATTGGGCTCTAACTCTGGGCCTGGGCACCGTCTCTCAGCTCTTCAGCTTAGCACTTCAGCCACATCACCACTTCTGGTTTTCTGGTGGATCATTGGAGATCAAAGTCTCCTGGACATTCCTGCCCAGGCTGGATTTGCATGGCAATCCTCACATCTCAGCCTCCTGAGGAGCTAGGAGGGCCAGCATAAGCCACCCATGCCTGGCTGATCTGGCTTTTCACCACAGTGGACTAAGAACTCCTGAAAGCTTTTCTTTGTTGTTAGGTGCCAGTACTGGGGCCTGAACTCAGGGTCTGACCTGTAGTCTCTTAACGTTTTCTCTCAATGTGGACATTCTACCACTTGAGCCACAGCTCCCTTTCTGGCTTTTGTTAGTTCATGGGTAATAAAGTCTCACTAACTTTTCTCCCATGAGATGGCTTTGACCCATGATCTCTGACCTCAGTCTCCTGAGTAGCTAGGATTTACAGGGGTGAGCCACTGGTGGGATTGAGCTAGAAGCTTTTCTTAAGCAAGAGTTCTTCCCTGCATTTGCCCTGACTCCTCCATGCAAAGAGGGCCTGAGGGTCAGGAGCTGTGAAAAATAGGCTTCCAGCCACAGAAATTGGCTGGGGTCTTTGGTGAAAAGTCAAGCTAATCTTTCCCTGGGCCTCATTCTGGGACCCCACCCTCTGCCCTACCTGTGACTCAAGTACAAAACTTGACACAGGCTTCAGTGTTCTGCCAGACTTGTCTGAAGCCACAGAACCTTCATCCCATCCACACCACCTGCTTTACACCACACCTCAGGACCTTTGCCCATGCTGTACCTTGTGCCTGAGGCTCTCTGTTCTGTTCCATAACATAGAACTCCTGTGGAATTTTGGCACTGATTATATCACTTCCTGGAGCAAGTCTTTCCTTCCCTCCTCCCTCTTTTTTTAAATACTGAGTTTCTAGAGGTGGAATTTGTGCAGGCTGACTGTCAAATTCTCTATCTTGGTATGTGTATGTGTGTATATGTGTGTGAGTGTGTGTATGGCATGTGCGTGTGTGCATGTGCCAGTCCTGATGTTTGAATTCAGGGCCTGGACGCTATCCCTAATCTTTTGTGCTCAAGACTAGCACTCTACTACTTCAACCACAGCTCTACTTCTGGATTTTTGGAGTTTAATTGGAGAAAAGAGTCTCATATAGACTTTCCTGCTTGCATTTGGGATCTCAGATCTCAGTCTCATGAGTAGCTAAGGTTACAGGGGTGAGCCAACAGCACCTGCCCTCTACCCCTCTACCTGTTACCCATAACCTCGGCCCTCTTCTAAGTCCCAGTAGAAAATGTCTCACCATGCTCACTTTTTTTTTTTTTTTTTTGGCCAGTCTTGGAACTTAAACTCAGGGTCTGGGCATGTGCCTGAGCTTCTTTTGCTCAAGGTTAGAACTTTTATTGCTTAAGCCACAGTGTCAATTTTGGCTTTTTCTGTTTCTGTGGTAGGGAGGAATCAAACCAGGGCTTCATGTGTGCTAAGTAAGCACTCTACCAGCCACATTTGAAGCCCAAGGCTTACTTCTAACGGGAGTTATGACGGTGGGATTTATTGGATTACTCCTTTTGGCACAGAAATGTCTGGTTATTTTCTATCTTTCCCAGGATTTGGGACCAGCCTGAGACTCGGCAATGAGGAATGATGAATGAGTGATGGCCACCAGGCCCCAGAAACCTAGGCTCACATCCTACAGAGGGATAGAAGGTATGGAGCCACAACCTTTGACAACTCCTACAGCCTAAGAATTGTGCTTTCCCATGATAATTGCCAGGACATCATTCACCCGTTGTACACATCAGTTGCACACACCAGCCCAGGCAACGCCTTCCTGACTTCAGTTCTTAAACTGTAGTGAAGGATGCTTGTTCAAGCTGCCTGCTCAGACTTAGTATTCTCTGAGGGCTTGTTGCAGCTTGCCCAGTTGGGGGGCTGGGCATGGGCAACCTGCTGAATGCCCTTCATCCAGACCCTGTCCCTGAGCCCTTTTGCTCAAGGATAGTGCTCTGCAACTTGAGCCATGGGGCCACTCAGGTTTTTTTGTTATTATTTTGTTTTGATTTCCTGTGATCTCTTAAGAAATATGAATATCGTGGTCTTTCCTACCCAGGCTGAATTCAAATTGGCATCTCAGCCTCCTGAGGAGCTAGGATTACAGGCAAGAGCCACTGACACCTGGCTTCCTTTTCTTCTTGTTGTTCGTATTTTTTGCGAGAATCTGAAATCTTCAAGGTGTCATTCCAATGGATTGCATTCAAAGTAAACGTCCCAGGCCTGGAATTGGAATGCTAGGATGGCCACCCACAAATGGAGGGAGATCCTGACTAACTCATTCCTATTCATGTGAATGCTAATGGAATGTTATAAAATAAATAATTAAATTTGAAGTTAATTCATAACTCTATTTTAGAATGCCACACAAAAATTATTGAATTTATATCTTCCATTCTAGCAACATGGTTTGATTAAGGATATTGACTGATTTTTTTATTAATGATTTTATAAGTATTAGATGATGATACTTCATTAAATGGAAGCATAATTTAATAACTAATAATTTGTAAAAATATATAATTTAATAATAACCTCACATTTCCTCTTTTATATATATATGTATGTATATTTATATATATATTATATATATTATATATATATAAATATAAATAAATAAATATATATATATATATATATATATATGGCACTACTGTGGCTTGATCACAGGTCCTCAGAACTTCCTGGCAGCTCAGTTTTCTGGAGGCTGGTTGGCTAAGACTGTGACACCATTTATGGATTGGGCATTGTAGGCTGTGAGTTGAAATCCCAGCATGGCCAATAATGTATTCATGGAGTAAGAAGCCAATTTTGACACATTTTTTTCCTTCTCTGTTAAAGTCCTGGGACTCAGTACATGTAATATGATGTAATAAAATAAATGTTTTATGTGTAATAATACTAAATAAATAAGGGTAATAAATGTCATATGGAATAAACCCATGTATGTAAATAGATCTCATATATGAGTATTATTGTTTCCAGAACTGGGACTTCAGTTCAGGCCCTTGGAACTTTTCTGAACTTCTTTTCTTCAAGGACGGTGATCTTCCTCTTCACCCACAGTGCCACAGTTACCCAGACCCTGAGTTTAAATGCCTGGCTTGCCAGTAAAATGGTGCAAATTCCAAGCCAGGGCCTTATTATTATTATTGTTATTGTTATTGTTATCAGTATTATTATTATTTGGTTTTAGCCCAAGCACCGGGCTTGAACTCAAGTCTTGGCATCTCTACCAAAGCAGATCCTGGGATCCTAGCTCCTGAGTTAAAATCTCAGGGCTTGCAAAAATAAATAAAAAGGAAAAGGATAAAACTGAGAAGTTCAATCAGGTGGTTTTACTTTTTTTTGTCCTTTGTATTGTACCATCCTGGGTCTAAATACAATGCCCAGACGATGCACATGACCTTACAATGCTGATGTTTGGCTGGCTATTAGTGAAGCCAAGCCGAAATCAGCAACTTAGGCCTGAAAGTTGAATCCCGGGACTCCCACTAATGAATGGCTGGCGGGAGATTCTAAGAAATGCTTTCCATGATGGGAAGGTGGCTCAGTTGTAGAGCGATTGCCTTGCATACAAGAGGCCCTGGGTTCTATTCCTCAGCACCACATTAGCAAAAAGAAAAAAGCCGGAAGTGGCTCTGTGGCTCAAGTGGTAGAGCGCTAGCCTTGAGCTGAAGAGCTGAGAGACAGCCCCCAGGCCCAGAGTTCAGGCCCCACAACCGGACCCCCCAAAAAAAATTAAAAAATTAAAATTAAAAATAAACGCTTTCTAATAGGTATCTGTACAAATAGAATGTTGGAAAAGTAACAATTACATAAGTAGGTACGATTATATTATAAAATTATACACAACAATTATACTACATTGATTAATTTTCAATTGATACATTATTATGTATTCAATCATGATACTTAAGAAAGGAAGGAATAATTTAATTGGCAATACTTGGTTGAAATATATATGCAATTTCATAATTTACAGACATCTCTCGTTAAATATATCTACACCTATCTATCTATCTATCTATGTATCTATGTATCTATCTATCTATCTATCTATCTATCTATCTATCTATCTAATCTATCTATCTATCTATCTATTTATCTGTCTGTCTATATACCAATCTATACATTTATCTGTTTATACACTTGTCACTACTGGGGCTCAGTGGTAGAGTGCTCGCCTAGTAAGTACGAAGCCCTTGGTTCGATTCCTCACTACCATGTGCATAGAAAAATCCAGAAGTTGTGCTGTAGCTCAAACACTAGCTTTGAGCATAAAGGCTTAG
Source organism: Dipodomys spectabilis (assembly GCF_019054845.1). Lineage (NCBI taxonomy): Eukaryota > Metazoa > Chordata > Mammalia > Rodentia > Heteromyidae > Dipodomys > Dipodomys spectabilis. The sequence goes on along the minus strand of NW_024872238.1, from coordinate 14,151 downwards.
GGAATGTGTCTAGACCCTTACTCAAGACCCAGGACTGACACCAAAACAAAAAAAAAAAAGAAAAGATAGAATGTTCTGACTGCAACTATATAAGGATAGGGCTGCAAATACCTCATCACAGAGCAAGCTGGGAGTCTAGTGCTGACATTTGCCATCTCACATGAATTAGCCAGAGGTAAGCCGCTGCTACCCAGTTCCAAGGATTAGATGCTGCTGGCTTGCTTACTCTGTCATCCAAGATTCTCGAAGGCTGAGATCTGACACTGGTGCGTTTAAAACCCAGCCCTGGCAGAAAGTCTGCGAAACTCTGAGCTGTGGCTTAAAGTGGTAGAGTTCTAGCCTGATCAAAATACCTTAGGACAGTACCCCCAACATTTCAGTGCAATCCCCGTGGCTGACTCCCCCCCAAAAAAAAACTCACCCCTCTAAAATCTAAATTTGGACTGTTTGTGGCATGTCTCTGAAAGAATGGTGACACTGATGAAAGCACCCTAATTCTAATGACATTATGTGGGTTCCAGCTATGTGATGAGTCTTTCATGAGTTGTGTGCTGAGTCCTTCATGGGGTGCATTTTTTTCATTTTTTCATCTGGTTCTTATAAGAGCTCCACAAGTAAGATGATTGTGCAGATGAGAAACTTGTGGCTCAGATAGGTCCTCATGTGAGGGCCAAAATTATGTATGTACCTACCTAGTGAGATGTCTCCTGCAGACAATTGTTTTGGTTTATGTTTCTTGATTATGAACCTTGAACTCAGGGCCTAGCCACTGACACTTACCAGTGGGGATCATGGATAGCGCCCTACCATGTGGAGCCAAGGACCCCCTTGCAACAGAGTGTTACAGTCTAGGCATGTAGTAGCTGAGGTCTGTCATCCTGCCTACTCAGGAAGCTGAGATAAATGATCTGGGTTCAAAACTATACCAGACACAAAAGGTCCCATGAGACTATTATCTCATATTCACCACTTAGAAACTTGAAGTGGAAGCTAGTGGCTGCTGACTCGTGCCTGTCATCCTAGGTACTCAGGACGCTGAGAGCTGAGGATCATGGTCCAAAGTCAGCCTGGGCAAGAAATTCCTTGAGACTCTTCTCTCCAGTGACCCACCAAAAACCTCAAGGGGTGCTGTTGCTCAAGTGGTAGAGCTATTGGCTTTAGCTAAAGAGCTCAAGGACAGCACCCAGGCCTAGACTTAAATTCCTCCAACTTCCAACAAAAGAAAGAAAGAAACCTGAAGTAGAATGCTGGGAATGTGTCTTAGGAGGAGTGCTTTGCATGTATGAATCCCTGGGTTTGATTCCTTAGTATTACATCACTAGAAAAAAGCCTGAAGTGGATGTGTGCCTCAAGTGGTAGAGTGCTATCCTTGTACAGGAGAAACTCAGGTACAGTGTTCAGGTCCTGAGTTGAAGCTCCAGGACAAGTATATGAACACACATACATGCACACACACAGATACCAGAAGTGAAGCTGTGACACCAAATGATAAAGAACTGAGCTTCTGCTCTGCACTCACAGTCAGTACCCAGGTCCTGTGTTCAACATAGCCACCCAGGGCCCAACTAGGAGAGGTCAAAGTTTCAAAATCTGATGAGTTTCACCAGCCCTAGATGACAGGAAGCATAGTGAAATTACACATGTGCTTCGATTTAGCAAGCTTCTGGAAACCCAGGAGGGCATCATTGCCAATAATGAATCATTTCATTAGGTTCAGTGCCACGGACCTGCTCTGCCAGGATGATGGACGACACCTCGTGGAGGTAACTGGAACAGGTGGGGAAATGGCAAACAGACAACTCACACACAAGAGGAGTGAAAGCTAGTTGCAATTTATTGCAGAGGATAACAAGTTTTTATAGAATAAGGTCTCCATGAGAAAGGGCAAAAGGTTACACAATCTTGCTGCAAGGCTTCGTTGTTGGGTGGTCACCAGCTGGTAGCCTGATCTTGTTTTTTGGATGACGAACTATGACCATAGGCAATTGTTCCAGGCTTTGCCTCTATTTTTAAGAAATACAATTGGTTTCGAGATGTTTATCACCTATTAACCATTAACCAGAGCATATATGCAAGGTGGTGGACAGTAAGGCATGAACTCTAGTACGTTATTGTTACTTTTGCTTAGTTTTGTACTTTATGGGTTTCAAATCTTTTGTAAGCAATTGTGTTTCTTTGCCATTCTTTAGAGGGTCCCCAATTTGTGACCAAAAATCATGATATTCAGTATACTTAGTTAAATCTGGCCATATATCAAATTTAGGCTCATAGTGTCTTCTCTGTAACCCTTTCACATAATCGTTTACTCTTCTCCATAGAGGCCTTCACTGTCTCATAAGATCTTTCTTGCTCCTTCTTTGATAGTAAGCACCAAGGAGGCCTAGATCTAGCAAGTCTCTCAGTAAATGGAAGAGAGTAATAGGAAGTTCTTTCTCCTAAGTAGTTTACCCAACGGTTGCCATCCTTATCATACACACCTGTAAAAGGCTATGGATCTGGGGGAAGTCTATGGGGTCCTCTAGATAATGGAGGATCCCACCATTTTCCTCTGATAAGCCATTGCCACCTTCCATCTACCAACCTTTTAGGAATCTTATTTAGCTTTTGGTCTAAATATCCCTCTACATCTTTCTAATCTACAGGATATCTATATGGGTCTATTGTATATGCTTCAGGATTAAAGGGAAGTCTCCAATAGCCATACACTCTTTCTGCTCTAGCCGTGCCTACAGCTTCTTGTAAATTTCTTACAAACAATTCCTTCTGCTGAAGTGATGTCATGAAACCCCCAATACTTTTATATTTACTTATGACTTGTCTACTAGCCTCCATAAGAGGGGCTTTCAGGGTAGCACTTAACTCTGGTGAGTTAGTCATATTCTCAGGACACTTATCAGATGTTGGAGTGTTCAACACTTCCAAGAAATAGCCCTGAATAAGGGAGCGTTGAGCATGAGTAAGTAGAACAAGCAGCAGGAGCAGTAAAAGATTAATGTGCACTCCTATACAGCGAAGAAAAGAAAAACAGGAACAGGAACACATCTTTCCCAGGGGCTTGCCAGCCTTTCCAGGAGGTAGGCTTCTTTGAAGCCCAATTCTCTGAGGTAGACTTCTGTGAAGTCCCATTCTCAGATCTGATAGCAGGTGTTCCATGCTAAGCAGACTCCACTGGAGTAGATATGGAAGTTCAGCTCCTTAGTTGTCTGCCAGAAGGACCCTTGAATTAATTGTAGCTGGTTATTTCAGCACTGGAACATAGTCTTACAAAGACAGGCTAAGTGCAGGGAACTTGGCCACAGGAGGTGCACAAATGAAGTCTTCCTGTTACAACAGAGCTCTCGGCAGAGAGATAGCTTGAGGTACATAGAGGCCTTTTTCTCTTGACCTTCAGAGCCCACCCACACTCTTCACTAATTGTCCTAGAAGGAGTTTTTTTTTATCACTCAGCTGTACAGGATTGAGGCCTGTTCCAACAATGAGGAAGACTTCTTCCAGCAGTCACCGATGTGGAGAAAACCTCAGGCTACAATGTGAACAGTGAGAGGAGCCCTGGAAGATGCACTGTCTTGAAAACTCTTTCTGTTCTATGAAATCATTCTATGCAAAGCAAATTTCATAGCTGGATACCTTTCATCATAGGAACTCCAGACCTTCACCAATAGAAATACATGCATATGTACATGGGGAGACATGTTGTTACTGGCTTTTTTTTTATTGGCAGGTCCGGGGGTTTTACTATGACCTTAGGCAATGTTCCTGAGCTAGTTTTGCTCAAGGGTAGCGCTCTGCCCTTGAGTCATAGCCCCATTCATGGGAATTTTTTATTACTGTATTCCCTCAGAAATAAGAGTGTGGTGGAATTTCCTGTCCTGGCTGAATTCAATCTGGTATTCTCTACTACTCAGCCTCCTGAAGAGCTAGGATTACAGGTAGGATCCACTGACACTTGGCTTTCTTTTCTTCTCATTCTTTTCTTTCATCCTGACAATCTGAAATCTTCACAGTGTCATTCCCATGGTTCACATTTGAAGTAAAATACCCAGGCCTGGAGTTGAAATGCCTGGACTGCCACCTATAAAAGGAGGGAGATCTTGAGAAAATCCTTCCTATCCATGGGAATGCCTAATGGAATGTTATAAAATTAACAATTAAATTTGCAGTTAGTTCATGATTCTCTTATAGAATGCCACACAAAAATTATTGGATAATGTCTTCCATTCTATCACCATGGTATGATTCTCCCAATTAAGGAATACTGACTACTTTTACATTAACGCTTTAATAAGTATTCAATCATGATACTTCATTTCATTGAAAGGAGGCATAATTTAATAACTAATAATTCATAATGTACATAATTTAAATTCCTCACATTCTCTCTCATATACATAGCAACCTACACATCTATCTATCTATCTATCTATCTATCTATCTATCTATCTATCTATCTATCTATCTATCTATCTATCTATCTATCTATCTATCTATCTATCTATCTATCCGTCACTACTATTGCTTGATCACAGGTCCTCAGAAATGGCTGGCATTTTTTTGCCAAAGACTTTTGTTTTACCACTGACCCATTCATGATTTATGCATTGTGGGCTGTGAGTTCAAATTCCAGCATGGCCAAAAGTTTATATGTGGGGTCAGAAGCCATTTTTGACCCATTTTTTCCTTCTCTGTGAAAGTCCTGTGTCTCTGTATGATGTATAATCTATATGCAAATAAATCCATTTCATATGATGTAATAAATGAAATAAATGTTATATATGTAATAATACTAAATAAAATAAATAAAAAATAAATAAGGGTGATAAATGTCATATGGAGTAAACACATGTATGTAAATAGATCTCATGTATGAATATTATTTTTTTCAGTGCTGGGCCTTGAATTCAGGCCCTGGAAACTGGTTTGAAATTCTTATCTTCAACGATGGTGGGTTTCCCTTCCCCCAAAGTGCCAGAGTTAATCAGACCCTGAGTTGAAATCCCAGGCCTGTTAGAAAAATGGTGCAAATTCCAAGCCAGGGTCTTAAATTTTTTTGACCAGGAACATGCACTGTCTTGAAAGCACTCTCATCGACATCATTCTATTCAAAGCAAATTTGTTAGCTGGGTGCTATTCTTCATAATGACTATGGATGTTAACTGATAGAAATACATTCATATATACACAGACACAGTTACTGGCTCTTTTTTTTTGTGCAGATCCTGAGGCTTGTACTATGAGCCTAGAAATTGTCCCTGAGCTCCATTTACAAAAGTTAACACTTTATTATGCCTTAATCCATGATACTTCATTAAATGGAGTTATAATTTAATACCTAATAATTATTAGTAATATATTACATGTAATTTAATAATATATAGACATCTCACAATCTATAAATATATTTATATTTAAATGTACAGTGGAATATACATATACATCTCTCTCTCTCTCTCTCTGTATTTATATACACGTATTTGCAGCAATTTACACATATATCTATATATATATTGGCCATTCCTATGGCAAGAACTCAGGTCCTTGGAACCTGAATTTGTTTGAGGCTGCTGTGCTTAAACTGACCCCTTGATGAAATAGATATTCCAGGACCTGAGTTCAAATCCCAGGAGTGCCCAAGTCAATAGGTGGAATAAGAAGCCAATGTTGACCAGATTTCCTTTCTGTTGAAATATTGTGCCCTAGGTACAATAAGTAATATCTATGCAAATACATGTATATGATATATATTATACATGTATATAAATATTATTTTTGCCAGCTCTAGTGCTGGAATTCACACACTGGGAAATGCTCTGGATTTTTTTTCTTCTAGGTTAGCTTTCACTTCACCCACAGCACAAGAGTGTTACCCAGTCCCTGAGTTCAAATTCCAGATATAGCAGAAAAAATGGCCCAAACTCCTAGCCAAGACCTTAACTTTTTTGGGGGGCAGGCACGGGGCTTGAACTCTGGTCGCCACAACTTTGAGTCAGCCTTGATTACCCTAGGCTGGGGTGCAGCTTTTTCACCCACAGTTGATCCAGGAATCCTACGATCTGAGTTCAAGTCCCAGCTCTGGCAAAAAAATAAACCAACCAAGATGGAGGATGAAAAACCAGGAAGTTTTAGACAACAGTTTTAGCTTTGTTTCCTTTGCACTCTGACCATCCTGGCTCTCAATGACTCAGCTTGAAAATTGTACATGACCTTGCATGGCTGAATGCTGGGGGGCTGTCAGTGAAGCCTGAGCCCAACCAAGACACTTAGGCCTAGAGTTTGATCCTGGGACTTCCACCTACTCATTCCTATCTATAGGAACAATAATAGAATCTTTGTAATGTACCAATTGAACTACTAATTAGCTGGTCATTGTAGTATAAGTTTGTACGCAATAAATACAGTAATTGATTAATTTAATTAATACTTTATTAAGTCTCCTACCGTGATTAACTAATGGAGGCATAATTTTAGACCAAATAATTCATAGTAATAGAATATATAAACATAAGATATAGGTCATCTTCTTTATATAGCATTATACACTAGAATCTACATAAATGTCTATCTGTCTCTCTTTATAACTTTATTTATAGATTCATATACATATGAATCTACACATCCATCTGTTTATATATTGGCCACTCCTAGGGCTTCATCTCAGGTCCTCAAATTTGCCCGAAAACTTCACCTGTGTCAGACTGTTGGGCTAAAATTGACCCATTCAAAAACTTGATCCTGGTGGAAGAAGGCAATTGTCCCACTTGTTTTCCTTATCAGTGAAAGTCCTGGGTCTCAGGAATGAAGTATAATACATAGGCAAATCTAATATATAATAAATAAATAAAAAACAAAATAAAACGAATAACTACACTAACTGCAATATGCAGTAAACATGTGTATGTAAGTATAAATCATGTATTTAAAATGTATACGAATATTATTTTTGCAAGTGCTAGAAACAGGCCTGTCTTTCTTGCCTTCCATCACTGTGAGCTTTCCCTTTCCCAACAGTACTGCAGATTTACCCAGACCCTGAGTTCATATCCCAGGCCTGGCAGAAAAAAATGGCGTGAATACAACACCAAGTAGCCTAATAATTGTTTAAATTTTTTTAATGTGTATATGTACGTATGCATGTATGTATTACGTATTTTTATTTTGTCAACCACAGGGCTTGAACTCAGGGCATGGCAACTCTGCTTCAACTTTGATCACTCTAGGCTTGTTGCAGCCACTGGGCTCACAGCTGAACCTAGGTTCCTGGGCCTCAAAGGCTGACAGGAAAAATAAATAAATAAAACGACACAGAAAAAAACCAGTAACTTGCAGATGGTTGCCAGTTTTACATTTGTTTTCTTTTCAAGGTGACCATCCTGGGTCTAAATGACAGGGCTGAAAAGTGTTGGTAACTTGGCATTGCTGAAGGCTATCGGGCTTCCAGAGAAGGGATGGGCCAACACGAAAACATAGGCCCTGTGTTCAAGCCGGGTCCTTGCCACTACCAATGGAGGGAGATCCTAAGAATCTCATTCCTATTCATAGGAATACCGATGGAAAGTTATGAATGTCAAGGTTGAATTACTTGTTCCTTAATGATAATAGCATAAAATTAGAGAGTGATTTTAGGAGGCCGGTGGATTTTAATGAATATTTTTTGACACATTAAAAGAATACTATTAATTACATGGACACAATAGTTTCAGGACAGTGGTCGATATAATTAATAATTCATTAAAGATGAAAACAGTAATATTAATTACATGGAGGCATAAAAATACCCAAGAATTGGTAGGAATGTAGCCTATATAACTAAATAATGTATAGACATCTCTGGCACTCTATAAAGATCTATATTTATTTGTGTACTACCATCTGCATGTCCATCTGTTCTTGTTTTGTCAACCCCTGGGGCTCAATCTCAGGTGCTGGGAACTGTGTGTCGGCTCAATATGCCTCAGGCTGGCGTGCTGACACTTACCCATTCATGAATTGGACCTTGTAGGCTGTGAGTTCAGATGCCAGCACTCACAAAAATTGAATCATGCAGTAAGACACAGGGTGACACAGGTTTTCTTTTTCTGTGTAAGTCCTGGGTGTCAGGTGTGAAGTTTCATACATAGGCAATTCTATATCCTATGTAATAAATGTAGTAAATATTCCATGTGTTATATCATTCCATAAAATAAATGCTAAATGGATAAATATATAAAATGAATAACTACACTAAGCACAATTTGGAGTCAATATAGGGGGCTCAATCTCAGGGCCTGGGCACTGCCTGGCAGCTGAATTGGCTAGTGGTTGCTGTGCTGGCAGTCACCCATTCATGAACTGAGCCTTCATTGCCCTGAGTTTAGATCCCAGCACTCCCAAAAATGTAATCTTGGAATGATAAGCCGAGCATGACACACTTTCCTTTTCTGTGAAAGTGCTCAGTTGTCAGGTAGGATATATAATTTGGATGAAAATCTATAAGCTATTTAATAGGATGTAATAAAGGTAAAAAAACATCATAAGTAGAAGAATTGCCACTACAGTAAATGATAAACAGATTGAATTAGTAGTGAATCATTCTAGGATAAAATTAGATGCAATAAGTGTAGGATGTGCACTAAGTTTAACTAATATTTTATTAAGCATTAACAGAATAAAAATTACATGCAGTCCTAATTAAATAACTAATAATTAGGAGTAACACATGATGCATAATTTAATAATATATAGACATGGGTCTCATTCTATGAAATATCTAATTATATGTATGGATATATGTACATATATGATAAACATTTATAGGATATTGAGTAATTATTAATTAATGGTTTATTAATTGTTAACTGGGACACATCATTAAATGGAGACATAATTTAATATCTAAGAATTGGTGGCAATATTATGTATAATTTAATAATATGCAGAAATCTCTTTTTGCATATATAATATTTATATACAGCAATCTCTATCTATTTATACCTCGTTCACTCCTGATTCTCGTTGGTTGAGTGCTCTCATAGTAAGTACGGAGCCCTGGGTTTCATTCTTCAGTGCCACAAAACAGAAAACTCAGAAGTTCTCCTCTCTTTCAATCAATTAATTGCTAGCCTTGAGCACAAACGTTTAGGGACAGTGTCTAAACTCTTTCTCAAGCCCCAAGTCTGATGCCAAAAAAGGTAGGATATTCTAACTGTAATTATAGAAGGACAGAACTTCAAAAACCTCATTACAGAGCAAGCTAGGAGTCTGGTGCTGACAGCTGCCACCTAACCTGACTTAGCCACATGTAAACCGTTGCAAACCAGCTCCACATGTTACCCATGTCATCCTGGCTTATGCCCGTCATCCTAGCTGCTTTAAAACCCAGTCATGGGCTTTAAAACCCAGTCCTGGCAGGAAGTCTGAGGGACACCTTAAAATGTGGCTCCAAGTGGTAGAGCTTTGAGTTCAAGACCCATGGCTAACACCCCCTCCCCAGAAAAACACCCCATTAAACCATTAGATATGAACTTGTATGGTTTGCAAATTTTTCCTCACAGAATGGTGATACTGATGAAAGCACTCTAATTCTAATGACAGCTTGTGGAATGGAGCTATGTGCTGAGTCCTCCATAGGGTGTTCTTTTCTGAGTCCTGCACAAGGTGCTATGTGCTGAGTCTTTCACAGGATGCAGTGTTCTGAATCCTGCATTGGGTACTGGGTGCTGAGTCTTTCACAGGATGTTGTGTGCTGAGTGGTGCAAAGAGTGCCATGTGCTATGTCCTTAACCGGGTTCATTCTTACATCTTGTCTATGTAAGAGCTCCACAACTTAGATGATTATACAGACAAGAATATTGAGGCTCAGATAGGTCCCCATGTCAGGGACAAAATTATGTATTACTGAAGACTCGTGAGTTGTCTACAGCAGACAATAGTTTGGTTTGTTTTTCTCTTGGTCATGAACCTTGAACTCGGGGCTGAGGCACTGAACCTTACCTCTTGGGCTCATGGCTAGCACTGCACCACCTGGAACCATAGACCCTCTTGCAGCAGAGGCCATGGCCAAGGGGTCTGTACCTGAAGTCTGTCATCCTGCCTTCTGGGGAAGCTGAGTTCTAAAGATCTGGGTTCCAAACTATCCCAGACACAAAAGGTACCATGAGACTATTATTTCCAATTCACTACTAAGAACCTGAAGGGGAAGCTAGGTGCTTGAGCACATGTCGGTTATCCTACCTACTCAGGAGGATGAGATGTGAGGATCATGGTTCAAAGCTAGCCTAGGCAGGAAAGTCCTTGAGAAACTTAGCTCCAATGAACCACCAGAAAACCGGAAATAGCTCTGTGGCTCAAGTGGTAGAGCACAAGACTTGAGCTGAAGAGGTCAGGGACAACACATATATCAAGACTTCAACTCATTCAATCGACAACAACCACAATAAAAAAAAAGATATAAATAAACTAACAAAGCTGAAGTAGAGGCCTGGGAATGTGCCTTAGTGGTAGAATGCTTTGCATATATGGAATCTTGGGCTTCATTTCTTAGAACCGCGTCACTAGGGCAAAGCCTGTAGTAGCTCTGTGGCTCAAGTGGGAAAGGGATATCATTCTACAAGAGAAACTAGGTACAGTGCTCAGGTCCTGAGTTCAAGCTTCAGGACTCATGTATATGTGTGCACGCACACACACACCCACGTGCACACACACCATGGTGCGCGCACACACACACACACACACACACACACACTCATACACTCACAGACCAGAAGTGATGTTGTTACACAAAATGGTAAAGCACTGGGCTTCTGCACTGAGCTCATGGTCAGCACCCAGGCCCTGTGTTTAAACCCAAAACCTAGGGACCCAGGGTCCAACTAGGAGAAGAAAAATGTTTCAGAACCTGATGAGCTTCATCAGTCCTAGATGACAAGAAGCTTTGTGATATCCAACATGTACTTGGATTTCCCAAACTTCCGGAAACATAGGAGAGGCATCATAGGCCCAAAATTGCCTGCAATGAATCGGTTAATTATATGCCTTAGTTGTCTGCCTGAAGGACTCCTGAATTATATTGAGCACTGTAACTGAACACCAGAATAGTCTCACAAAGGCACGATAAGTGCACAGAACTTGGCCTGCCATGGGAGGTGTCACAAATGAAGGTCTCCTGTTAAAACAGAGCACTGTGGTGAGAGATATCTAAGGGTACAAAAAGGCCTTTTTCCCCTGACCTTCAGAGCCCGCCCACACTAATCCTCACTAACTGGACCAGATGGACTTGTTTGTTACCCAGCTGTACAGGAGTGAGGGCTTTTGTGTGCCTATCCAGAAAATGAAAAAGACTTCCTCCAGCAGGCCTGTGATGCAGAGAAACCCTCAGTTTACACTGTGAACAGTGAGGAGAGTCCCGGAACATGCACTATCTTGAAAGATGTCTCTCTGTTATGAACTCATTGTACTGGATACAAATTTCCTGGGTTGGTGCCATTCATCATAGCTACTTCAGAATTTCACCTATAAGAGTACAGGCTCTTTTTGAGGGGGCAGGTCCTGGGGTGGATATATGAGCCTATGCATGGTCCTTGATCTCCTTTTGCTCCAGGGTACTGCATTAAGCTTGAGTCACGGCCCCACTTCTGGGTATTTCTGTGATCTCTTAGAAATAACTGTGTCATGGACTTTCCTACACTGGCTGGATTCAAACTAAGTTTCTCTACATCTCAGCCTCCTGAGGATCTGGGATTACAGACAGCAGCCACTGGCACCTTATTTCTTCTCTTCTTCATTTTTTAATCTGGACAGTCTGACTTCTTATCAGGGTCATTCCCAAGGTTTTAATTTATTAGTAATCTACCCAATGTTCTTTATAGCTGCTTTCCCTGAGAAGGATTTTCTCTCCTCATCTTCCCCTCTGATCACAGGCTTGAGGCCAAAAGTGAGAAATGAGTGTCACAGAATTTGGGAGCAAATATCCACAGTACATGCCAGTTCTGTCACTTAGCTTTGAGCTGCTGTGCGTTTACTGTCTCAGGATATGAGAACCGAAAGCTGGAACAATCCTCATACAGTCTGCATTGCTCTTTTTGCCTATAAAATGATCTAATAATTATGAGTGTTTTATGTCTCCAATGTTAAGTGTCTAGAACACACTAGTATCATCTTCATGTGAAGAGTTAAAGTTTTGACGCACTGACCGCTTGTTGCTTGTTTCTAGCAGAGCAACATGTGGTGGTAATCTGAAAACCTGGTTGGTTGTGTTCCTTTATAAAACCTGCAAATCTTTAGCTCGGGTTCTCCTCCTAGGCTCTGCTGTGTTGTAGTGTAAGATGATACCCCAGCTGCAGCCCATTTAAATAAAACCTTAAAACAGATGTAAAGTCTGACTCTGGATGGTCTTCTTGGTGGGGATCCTGCGACCTGGGTATAACATACTAGTGGGGGCTCATCCGAGATCCCTCCAAAGACCTCCAAGATCTCAGACTCCAAAAGTAAAACAGAGCTGTCTTTGTTAATTTGTCTTGTCCTCTCATTTGTCTGTTTTACTTTCATTTTCCTTTGTGAGGATGGCCAAACTGATTCGTAAAGGCTTGTTGAAGCAGACGCGCTTGCATCACAACCCTGGAGGATCTGGGAGATGTCCAAGATCCTCTTGTGGGGCAGGGGTCCTTAGAACCCCACTGTGTGGGGCGGGGGAGGGGCGGTCCTTGGAACACTGCCATGAGAATTGCGGGGCGGGGGTCGGTTCAGGTTTGGGCCGGAACTGACCAAGAGGGCCTCCTAACAGAGGCCCAAGTTCCCAACTGTGGCTCTGCTCCTTCTGCTGTGGGGTGTGGTTGTGGAACCCCACCGTGACTGTAGTCAGTGGACCAATTTGGGAGATCTCTACTTTGTAAGCTTTTTTTTTGTAACTGTCAGTCCTTGGTGTGTTTTGTTTGCAATGTTTATTGTTTTTTGGACTGTGCATCTGATCGGACTGAAACCATAGGCACCACTCCATCTAGTCCCCTAGACTTACAAAAAGAAACTGAGACAGAGGGAAAGAAAAGGTACCCCCAGATTTTTCAGGGAGTTAAGTTGGAAGAAGAAATGTTTCCTCCCCTATACTCTCTTTCCAGGTTCCTTTTTCAGAACCTGAGAATGATCAAGAGGAGGAGGGAGCTATAGAACACTCGGCACCTGCCCCTAAAGTTTCTGAGGGGCCAGTCACTCGACGATGCCATGAGATCAACCCCCTTTCTAATGCAGCTGTTTTTCCCTTACCCGCCATAGGTCCTGTGGATGTGGATGGTCAACAGCAACTCCAATATTGGCCATTTTCTACCAGTGATCTATACAATTGGCACACCCAAAATGCCCCCTTTTCTGAGAAACCCCAGGATTTAATTCGTTTGCTTGAAATTATTCTCTTTACTCATAGCCCACTTGGGATGATTTTAGTCAGCTTTTACAGGTGCTTTTTACCACCGAAGAGAGAGACTGTAACTAAGAGGCAGCCCAGAAACATATCCCTGGCCCCACAGGAGCACCTATCAAGGATCCTGCCCTGATCACTGCCTATTTTCCTGAGATGTGACCAACATGGAACTGCAATACAGTTGAAAATAGGGAGCAACTCCTCGTCTATCACCAGGCTCTGTTGACAGGTCTCAAGGCAGCGGAATACCAACCTACTAATATGGCCAAAGTTTGTGATATTAGACAGGGAGGAAGTGAAAATCCGGCAGCATATCTTGAGCAGCTCATGGAATCTTTTAATCAATATAGCCAAATGATCTTGAGACCCAGGAGTTGGCTCAGATGATTATGTTCACCTATAAAAATCAAGCTGCTCAGACATAAAGCAAAAGTTGCAAGCTCTATACAGACTTGTTGAAAAGTCTATTAGGGATCTAGTAGCTGTGGCAGAAAAGGTTTACAATAAGAGAGAGAGACAGAGTAGCAAAGACAGGAAAGGAAGGACAGAGAAGGTGAAATTAAGTGTGAAAAGATTGACCAGGCCAAAGAAAAGAGGCCAGACTTGTTGGACTCGCCACTATGGCATGCCGAGCATACCTGGTTCACAGATGGCAGCAATTTCATTTGAGATGGAAAAAGGTACGCTGGTGCAGCAGTCACCACAGACACTGAGATAGTGTGGGCAATAGCACTCCCCCAGGGAACGTCTGCACAAAGAGTAGAACT
>NW_024872237.1:0-28318 GCF_019054845.1 Dipodomys spectabilis | reverse complement strand
ACATGTCCAGGGCTTGTGTTACTAACCACATCCTCACTAGGGGATCAATAGTGTACTCTCTGGGGCTTCTTCCTCTCTGGGAATGACCAGGCCTTGCTTTATTCACAGGAGTGGCATCTTAGGCAGATCCAGGAGATGCGCAGCATGGATGTGTGCCTGACTTTCATGTAGAGACTTAGATGACTGAGCCAGGAATGGATGGACAGGGAAATGCTTCTGCATCCAAGTTGCCTTGATGAATTCTTACTTAGAAGATGACCTGGCTCTAAGCAGATCTCAAGGGGAAAACAAGAGTAGATGGGCTGGGCCACATCTGTAATTCTAGCACTTAGGTGGAAGAGATAGGTAGAGAGCAGCTGGAGGCCAGACTTTAACTTCTTAGTGAGATTGTCTCAAAAGAAAGCCAACGACTGAGGAGGTAGATCAGTGGTTAAAGCAGTTTTCTACTGTGTGAAAGTGTCTGAGTTCAATTCCCAGCATTCTGAGGACAGCATAGACACAAGCTCTGTTTCCTGACCTCCTTTCAGAGGGAAAGGACCTAGCCACTTGATCAAGGTGCTTTACAATGAGAAAGACGCCAATAGTACCTCAGTCCTGCACTGCCATTGAACCTTCCCAATCTGTCTGTCCACTGATATGGACCAAGTCATCACTTCTGCTTCCCCACCACTAGGCCAGGGGACCCTTCCCTGTCTGTTCCTTCTCAGAAGGAACACAAGCCATGCTTCTCAGGTAGAACCAGAGTATTTTTGGCAGTTCCTTGGACCTGTTAGTCAGGCCATGGACCTTAAGGAATCTGCTGTTGAGATGTGGATGTGTAGGGACTGACAAAGCCACAGCTGAGGACAGAGATGGGGCCAGGGTCGCAAGGCTCCTTCCCCATTTGCACTTATCTCTGGATTACACCCAGCCATGTCCTCTGCTGCTCTGATACTGGAGATCGCTAGCACTAGGGGATCACACTGTGCATCTGTGGATTCTGATCTATGCCAAAGCATAGCCATTGGGAGTTGGTAAGGATTGCTGAAGAATGTACTCTGGAGTTGGGGGGGGCTTTCATGATGTGGTGTGTGTTGGCACAGGCAAGGGCAGTTCATAGGGAGTGCTGCCAAATCCCTCTTGAGGACCTCCTGCTTACCTGTGATCCTGCCCATGGTTACAGTTGGACTTGAGGTGGTTAGGTTGTGAGCTGACAGATCAGAGACCTTCTCTAAACAGAGCCCTGACTTATCTGGAGGGACGACTTGGCCCTGTCTGATGGCCTGCTAGCTGCTACCCAGCTCTGGCTCTTTTGGCTTAGTGGGTGTGGAGGCCATGGTGCAGGTGAGGAAGGTCCTTTCCTTCTGGCAGCCCAAGGAGGAGATTTGGTTTGTCCCTACCTCTGGGCTTTGCATTTTTGTCTTATAAGCTTAAATGTCTCTGGTCCTGGAGGAGCTCGGAGTCTAGAAGCAGAGAAATGACACAGTAAGTCCTGACAAACTTGCTTGTCACTAGTGGCAAAAGGTAGCCCAAGGTGTAGGCTGTCAGGCATTCTGGACCTCAGACATGCAATTATTCTAGTCCAATGCCATCAAGATCTGCCCTGCAGGCAGAACACTTATGTCATGGGATGATATGGTGTAGTAGACTCCAGGTGGGTTTGCCATGGAGATGCTCTCCAGGGTCAGACTCTTGAGTGGGGGTGGGCAACTTCACCTACCCCTACCAAGGGCTGAAGGGCATTCTTTCCACTAGGAAATAGCATTTTGTCATTAGTGGGGAGGGAGTTTGGGGGACAGATTGCGTAAGCAGCGTACAAGCAAGATAGCTGGTAGCGAGTGGTGAAAGCTGCACTGCAGAATGAGGAACAGGAGGCTGTAAACAGTTTACAAGGAGCCTTGAGTAGGTTGAGGTTTAAGTGAGCTCAGTGGGTGAGACTAAAGGCAGAGAGATTAGTGTTCAAGGCTAGGACTGAAAGGGTTTTGGAGAATCGTGAGGGAACTGAGTTTGAGGTAGCAGAGGTAGGATTGGGCTTGGCTGTATGGGGTTGTGGATGCAGGAGCATGAGGGTTGGGACGTGAGGGAGTGGTGGCATTCTGGCCTGTGCACATGGCATAAGTGAAGAGGGAAGGTACAGGGAAAGGACGTCTGAGGGCTCACTGGAGTCTGGGGCTAGGCCCTTGTATTGGGCCACTGAACCAGATGTGCTCGTAGTCTCTGAGTGATGCCTCCACCCTTGGGAAGCAGACATACAGATGAGGCTTTTCCAGGTTGCACCTACATACAATCAAGCATTTGATCTGTGTAGAGATCTGTGGTCCCATTGTGTGTGGTCAGGTTGAATTGGCCCAGGTCACTGGACAGGAATATAGACATCCTTTGCCCATAGGTCAGCTCTGAGGACCAGCAGAGTGGCAGAAGCACAACTGGAAGCTCGGTCCATGGAAAATCTGCACTATCCTTATCCTCCTTTTCCAAAGCCTGAGGTATCAGACCCAGCAGGACAAGGCACTGCTGTCAAGGTACATGGGATATGATCCCTCAGTGGTTACTTTTGAGGGTGTGAAATTGAGGTAAGCTGGGCAGTAATCCTTATCGACCAGACTCAAGTTTTCATTTTAGACACAGTACAGGAGGCATTAGCTGGTGAGTTACTGCTCCCATCGCTCCATGGAAGTTTGTACTGACCAGCCCAGTACTGTGAGTCCCATACAGGCCCATCATCCTTCCCCCTCTGGGACAGGTGGGAGGCCTCACAGGGACAGACAGCAAAGGACAGGGTCCTTGCTGTCCCAGAACCTTCACTTGGATTAGCTTGTCACTTGACACTGGGAGGCAATTCTGGCCTCACTGTCATCTCTCATCCCACATGCCCACAAGCATGCCATGCCAACCTACCATCAACAATACAAGTCTTTGGGCTCTGTTCCTGTCAGGGAAGGTGCCAGGCCCATTTGCATCCACGGGGCCACAAACAGCCCCAACAGCAGCCACCCCATTCCCCTCCCTCCCACCCTCATTCTTCTTACTGTCCACATGCCGCCCCGGTCTTTTCAGACTTGTGCACAGGAGATGACCCCAGCTGGCAAACATCAGCTGACCCTCCACATGCCTCAGTGTGACCACTAGGCACCTGCGTTGGTCACTCACTTGGGTGAGTGTCTGTGCACACTTGTTCCCACACAACACACTAACACTGGGTCAGGCTTAGACACAGTCACACAGAGCTTTCTCTGCAATTACCACAATGCCCTAAGCTCCTTTCTTCCCCAGACATCCTTGAAAATGAGATCACTGAAAAGGGCCCTGTGCCAATGTAATCCTGGCCCTGTCTCCATGCCCACTATCCAACACTCCCCCAGTTTAAACACTCATCACAGGTGAAAGAAGCTCGCTACAGACATGTGAAATGAGGTATCACAAGAGCTGCATCTACCCAACTGCATTTCACTTGGCATGCTTTGGCTGAATTCTGACATGTCCCTTCCTAGCCAGTCCCGGGCCCAATACTGCCTCTCAGCTCTGCTGCCAGGGGCCTAACACCTTTCTCACCTTTTGTAGGCTTTCACACGTGTGTATGTGTGTGTGTGTGTGTGTGTGTGTGTGTGTGTGTGTGTGTGTGTGTGTTAATTCCATGATCCTCCTCAGTTCCCCTTTCTAAAAGTGGTAGAGTTTTTCTGAGCTCCTGCCAGCAAGCCTCCAGGGGAATGGGTCTTACTTTGCCAAGAGATTCTGCCCATACCTGGAGAGAAAATGCGATGATGGTTCTCATGATTGTGGAGGACATGTACACCATATGGACAGTAACAAAGGGTACTTGTTGCAGATGCCCAGGGGGTATCCACAACCCTTTTGGCCCCATGGAGGCACGGTGCTCCAGCAAACAGGCCCTGTGAGTGACTAGGTGATCCTTGTCCTGCAAGGCTCTCACTGATGTGGCCAGCTGGAGCACACCCAGGTCTCACCCAAGGGGACATGTAGGTCTTTGCAGAACCAGCTTTCACTCCTCTTCATCCCTTCACTGGCCTCTCTGTCATCTCTCCTCTTACAAGTCCCCAGGTGCACCCACTCACTCAACTTCCAGCCATCAACCCTGCAAGTCTGGGGGACTTGAAGCTGCCTGGGAAGGTGCCAGGCCCACAAACGACGATATAACCACAAATAGCCTCAACAGTTACCACACAGCATTCTCCATCCCCTCCCAACCAATGCTTCTTTCTGGCCTTATGTCACTCCCTGTCTTTTCAGACCTAGCAGTTATATAAACACATGCTAGAAAGGGCTGGCTGCATCTGCCTGTATGAGGCTCTCCCATGGAGTTCCTTGTCTCTGTCCTCCCATTTCAGTGGAAACATCTGGAGGTGAGGCTGCAGGTGAAGGCGACTGGCTTGGTGCTGTTCCTTCCAAAGAAGGGATAGCCAGCCTTAGGTACAAACACACAAACACACACACACAGGTGAAAGCCATTCAGGGGCAGAATACTGTGTGTTGTGTATGGCGGAGACACCAGAAGGAGAATGTGTGTGTGTGTGGAGGGAGGCAGCATCGTGGAAGGCCTGATGTGGATCCTTTGGGGACTGATCTCCTGAGCTCTGCCGGCACTGCTGTTAGCACTGGCTTGCGCCATCTTCCAGCTCCACTGACACCAGAGCAACAGCCATCACCACAAATGCACTGACCACAAGCTTCTGCATGCAGGGAATCTTGCCTAAGGGCTCTTCAGACAGCTCCAGAACTAAGCCCCACGTTGCACCAGCCCCCGCCACACACCTGCCTGCCCTCTTACTCATTAATCCTCTGCCTTCTTTCCCTACTGTTTCCTTTGTTTCCACTGTTCTTATTGTTAATTTCAAAAAAACTGGCACACAATGACATCTCTCTGGTGGAAAAAAGTTCCAATCCGTGGCCCCAAATCATTTTCGAGTTGGTGCAGCCCCTGGCACTGTTTACTAGGGAACACAATCCTTGAACAGTTACCCTTCAGAGGACCTCCCCACTCTTTGCCTCCTTGTTTTTGGCAGTCAAGAAGCTATCCAACCTTCCTTATTCTGGATTCCTTACCTTTTTGCTGGTAGCCTGTTATCTGCCCATATTAGTAGGAGTAGTACCTCTGATTTAGGTCACAGGCCTCTGTGTCCCAACAGTAAATGGAACTCAGAACCGATCTCACAGGGCATCATCCTAAGGTGGCAGGGAATTTTGGAGGACAGGAGTGCAAAGGAAAACACGGAGGGAAGGGCATACTCCAGTTGTTGCCCAGTCCAATGCAAGGAGAACTACTCTGGAGGGTACATGTTGGGGAGACATTCCTGGGGCCCAAAGTTCACATAAAGTCCTATCAGCAGTTCTGTCACACAGGGATTCATGAGGGGGAAAGAGGAAGGGAGAGCCTGTTTGTCTAAAGACGTGGCCAACCATGTCTTATCTTCTGCTGATGACCTCACATGAACAGTTGGAACTAACACACACAAGCCCTTACAAAACAACTAGCATGTGTGCAAACCAATGCACACAGTATTCAGATAGCATTTCTGGCCAGCATCCTGGAAGGTAGGTTGGAAGGAGCTGCTGGCTAGCACTGAAGAGAATGTAGAATGGCGTAGGGGGACGACTGGGAGAACTCTCCCTAGATGAATCTGTGCTAGCTTGGAGAACCCATCCAAGCTCTGAAGAAATAGGTCACTTGAATTAATAACAGCGCCAATGCTGGGGTTTCCTGCCACAGGGACTTTTGCACAATTCATCAGGATATCTTGGCAAGACTACTTACTCCTAACAGCACTGGGAAGACCAAGGGGTTAGAAGGCTCTAGAATGTCCTTGCAGACAGCACCAATGGATATTTCCAGTCCATGGCTAGCAGGAAATAGTGTGTGAGGGAGGGGGACAGTAGATTTAGGAAGGGAGGTGAGGGGGAAGTGGTTGGACAATCCCAATCTCTGTCAGAGAGACTGCAAGAACCCTAGCAAAACCTTTCCTTTTCCTCAACAAAACAGGTATGCATATCTCATTGTGGAAAGCACTGCATCTGGCTTAGACATTCACCTGTGAGCAGAAACAGAGAAAGGAACCTCTGGCACCACCAGACATAGACCTCCTGACCTCCCTGACTGAACCTGACTAACCTGACTGGTTCTCCTGTGGCATGAATTCTGCCAGCCATTGTTTAGCTCACCAATGGATGCCATCCTGCAATGTGCTCCTCATGGGCCTGCTTTCCTTGAGGAAGGTTCATCACATGCCATGTTTACCCTCTGCATTCTCAGTGAAAGATAGGTGGCTTCCTTCAGGGCACTGAAGCAAAGACAAGGTCTTTAATTAGAAAAAAGAAAGAATTTCACAGGAATAAGAGCAGGGGGATATTCAGAGCGACTTTAGTAAGGAGCCATAAATGTCTGTTCCACACCTATATATGCTCCACTCCCATACTGAGTTTTATCACAACACCTAATTCTATCACATGCAATGTGACAGAGGCGTCCCAGGAAGGAAAGTCCTTCAGAGTATTACCACCAATTAAACATAAAAAAACCAGAAGAAATGACATGGCTCAAGAGCTAGTCAGTGTCACCCTTCAGGACAAAACCTCCGTGACAGTTTCCTGGCCTTGAGTTTAAGCTCTACAACTGGCACTGAAATAATAATAGTAATAATTCTACAGAGATACGACAGATTTGTGGCATTGGATAAGATGTCCACTCAAATCAGGTGATTGGGATAGTTAATATCTCTGAAAATATTTTTTTGTGGAGTCCTACTTTTCTTATCTTTGTGGCCAGGTGATCCTTGCTCTAAGTTTAGCAGTTGCATTACTACGTTGGTTTCCATTCTGTGGTTGCTGGTGGCAACTTCAGTCTGAAAGAATTACAGCCCTGCATGCCCCTGTGGAAAGCATTGGAGACCACACGAAGCCTTTACCAGCTTGTTACCATCAGACAAAGTGTTGGCACAATCATCATCTCATGCTGAACCAGACAGTCATGACGCAGAGAAGCCATGCTGCTGAAAGGAAAACCTCCCACTCCTACTGCTTTAACTCATGCCAACGTGCACTTACTTTTCATAATGTCACCCATTCAGTACTGCCATACACATGCAATCACACTGTGCATGACTGTGAGGGACAGCACTGCAGGAACTGCTGATTTCACTGTATCTTGTTCCTTCGTTTTTCCTAGTACTACCCCAGCAAGGGGTAGTTAAACAACCACTGGGGCAAAGAGAAGCTGCACTTATAGGCTATTTTTCTAAAGTGGGTGTACCATTTGCACTCTGCTGCCATTGGATGAATGTCTGAATCTCTCTGATCTTAACTAATATCACTATAACAAACATTGTTAGTGCAAATTTTTGTGAGGTCTGAGGTTACACATCCAGTGTGCTTCAAATAGGTAATGGCATCCAAAACCCTGCCATGTGTTTGTCATCTATATTTGATGGTGGTCAAAGCTGACCATACAAGTCTTTTGCTCACATTGCAGTTAGGTTGTATTTCTGTGTTCTGACCATGGAGTTGTGAGCCATGTTCCAGAACATTTTATTGGACTGTGCGAGGTGACAAAATCAGAAAAAGCTGAAGGTTGCTCAGAGTCTAAATTTTTCAAGTACAAAGCTGAGATTCAAACATGGGCAGTGCGTGCTTAGACACCATCGTGAGCAGTTGCTCACCACAATCATCACTGTGGGCACAGATGGACAGCCATTCAGAGGCACAGGTACCTCCTAGCATTATTAATTATGCGTACCTGTGACTAGTCTAGCTGATCTGAGGACAGCTAAGGAATGCTTTAACTC
Source organism: Dipodomys spectabilis (assembly GCF_019054845.1). Taxonomy (NCBI): domain Eukaryota; kingdom Metazoa; phylum Chordata; class Mammalia; order Rodentia; family Heteromyidae; genus Dipodomys; species Dipodomys spectabilis. The sequence continues at coordinate 20,546 of NW_024872237.1, read as the reverse complement.
ACACACTAATGGGCTAATAAAAGTGACAAGGTTTCATTATACTACAAGGTATTTTATACTCTGGATTCAATACTTTGGACAAGGAGCACTAAATTGTGACTGTATCACTTTTTTGGAGGCAGCAGGGGAAGCAAGTGAACAGTCTCTGAAATGTGAAAGGTCATGAGCTACCACCTCCTATCCACATCCTAAGGCCCCTTTGCTAGAAAAGAATGCATCTCCTCCCTAAAAGCATCCCCAGAAGAATGGCCCAGTATGGACCTAAGGAGGTTCTGTAAGCATCCAAAGAAAACCAGGTTTCAAGTGACTCAGTGACAACAATAGATTTGCCAACCAACTGCCACCATTAGGAGGTCAGAGTGAGTTTACTTTGTGGCTTGGGTAGTAGCAATTGGAGTCTGACTTGATGGGTCTTCTGAAGAACCCAGCAGGATTAAATAAAGTGGCCAAGCAGATTGACATGCCACAGTACCTGTGCCCACATCACTCAGTACCTTATCACTAGGTGGTTCTACAGACTACCTGACAGTGCACAGAGGAAGGCTGCATAGCCAAGTGCTCAGGATACACTGACCAAAGGTCATTGCTGAGGAACAGAAATGAGCAGAAAAGGCTCAGCTCCTCAGTAACATGGACTCTCCCATTGGGTGAAGCACAAAAACTCTGAAGACATACAGGCCTGTGTTCAAGTCCTATTTCTAACACATTGGAGCAGATTAAGCCAGAGCTCAAGTTCTGGTACAAAGCTGTGATAATATCCATGTCTGTTAGGGAGAAGTCACATGTTGCTTGTTATACTCCAAGCTCAGTGCTAAAGGAAGCACATGTCCACAGACACAGATAGCTCTCATTCACTCATTGCCAATCTGGACACAGGTGACAATGCTGAACCCCAGAACCCAGACTGTTCATAAGAGGCCCTAATCCCTTCACCAACTTGGCAAAGTGAGACCTGTATTTCCAGCAAAGCAGAGGAACCGCAAATTGCAGAGTCTCTGGAATTCCAGCACAAGCTTCTTAATCCTGATTCTTCACAATCTCTATAAGCTTAGTGCCCATCCCTCATGGTCACTATGTTGACTGACTGTGGCTGAAGGCTCAGCCAATGCCAGAGGTAAAGGCAGCTTTCGGGGGTATGCACAGGGTGCCTAGTGCCTGGGCCTCCAAACATTAGTGAGAACTAAGAGCAGAAAGCCTGTGGTCAGGCCTTCTGAGCCCCATGCAGGACAGCAGCCGAACAACTGCCTTATCTTCAGCCACAGAACCAGGGGGCCCGTTATCAGACTCAGCCAAAACACACAGGCTCAGAGTTCCAAAAGAACCAAGTTTCTGAACACTATAATCAAATTCCACTCAGAAGTGAACCGGATGGAGACACATTCATCTACAAATACTGATAGATGGTAACCTGCCTCTATAAAACCTTAAACGAATCAAAAGATGGGGAAGATAAGGCGTAACAGCCTTCCCTGATAATCCTATAATGGAAATGCAAGCAAATACATGCTCCTTCTGAATAACTTCCTACTGACACTCTTCAAGCTCTTTGCTTGTCATGGAAAAAGTTACCCTGCTGCCTAGCCAGCCAAAAGACCTTCTTATCCATCCACTAAGGCTCAGTGGTAGAGTGCTCAGAGTGCAGAAGGCACTGGGTCCAAGCCCCAGCATTTTTTACACACAGGAACACCACCACTATATTGTGACACATGATCCTGATCAAGGGCTGTCAAAAACCAGATCCACAATCCTACAAACAGCTCTAATGAAAACATTCTGTTTGTTCTGAGATAAGGACATTTAGTTGAATATTAATATGGCCCATCCCCTCTCCTGCCATTGAGAATGACTCAGGAAGTTTGCTGTCTCTAGGACACCAGCCCAAGCAGAAGCAGCACAAGCTTCATCAGCAGGTCCAACCTGTAGCTCCACAGAACCAAGAACATTATGCAAGACAGTCAATTCAGTCAACACTACTTCAAGATGTGTTTCATCGGTAACACAGGTCAAGCCATAGAGATCACAATGGCAGAAAACTCAACAACATCCAATTCTGGCTGTTGGTAATGCTCTGGTAAAAGAACTGCTCTTCCGAAAGACTTAATGGCCTTTGGATGAGGCTCCATCAATGCTTGATACAGGATGCATGGTGTACTTCCCCTCCCTTGTTCACCCACAGCTCAGTGTGTGTAGTGCAGTGACTACATAAAGACAAGTGGGAGCCCAGATTACACAGGCACCATACAAATTCTAGGGAAGAGACCTTTCAGGACCCACACCCACTGCATCTGGGACAGACACCAAGTCACTGAGTCAGCAAGCCCAGCAAGCAGCAGGCATTCAGCAAACTGGGTCTCAAAGAAGGAAAATGGTAACATCTAAAAGAGTGTGCCCCAAGACCACTGATATTCTATGGGACCAGAGTACAATGGGCAGGGGGCAACATTTGCCTTCCAAACATCAACTTCCTAAAATCTGCAGGATACTGCCTTCACCCCTCCCCTCTATGCTGAGGGATCAGTGTGCTAAGATTGTGCTGCAAATCTTCTTGTAGCCCTGATTAAAACTGAAAAATACTGAAGAGTAAGAAGAGGAACAGCCAGCAGGTGGCATGTGAACTACAGGGTAGCCAAGAAAGAATAGCAGAGGCCAATTTACAATGACATGAACAAACAATGAAATGAGAAGGCAAAATCAACAGCTTATCAGGAGCAGGAGAAAAAGACACCCAAGTGGCAGGAGTCAGGCAGCTGGCCCACACTGCCATAGAACTGTAATCTGCTCCCACAGGAAAACCCTTTGCAGCTGCCAGCACTGCCTGCCAGCCAGCCTGACACCATGCTCTGCATTCTACCATTAGGCCTCTAATCCATTTCACCCAAATTTCTGCTCAGATGTCCTTATAAGATCCCTAGGCTGGGTGCTGATGGCTCACACCTGTAATCCTAGCTACTTAGGAGGGTAAGATCTGAGGATCACAGTTCAAAGCCAGCTTGGGCAGGAAAGTCCGTGAGACTCCTATCTCCAATTAGCTACTAGAAAACTAGAAGTGGCACAGTGGCTCAAATGATAGATCACTCGCCTTGAGCTGAAGAGTACAGGGACAGGCATAGTACCAAAGTTCAAGCCCCATGACCGACAATAATAAGTAAATAAATAAATAAGCATATAAATAAATAAATAAGATCCCTAGGAACATAGCTCTTTGGCCTTACCAGGTCTCCTAGCCCCATGAATGGGATACTGACCTGCCACCCAAGACCAGCACAGCCAACCCAGGACACTAGGGCCAAGAGCAATGTAATGACTCCAACTACTAAGAGTAAGGCTCCTCATCCTGGATGCCTGGCTAGTTCCACTTCAGTGTCTGACAGCTGCTGGGTACCCCATGCTCATTGGTCACCCTACCTGTCACAGAGTCCATGTGCACCAGGAGCAACACAGAGCAATGAGCCACAGCCATGTGAAGTTAGAACATAAATGACCAGCACACAGAGTATAAAATAAAACCCACCTTGGAAAAACACACAGAATCAGGCAGGGGAGGTACTGGGGACCTCACTTTAGACACCGGAGATGCCAGTGAATAGAGCCCATGGTGACTGCTTCCCCACAGAGAGTAAAACATTGGGTATGTCCACAGGACACACTGAGCTCACGTTTCCTCCCAGGGTGGTTGCATCAAGTCTGGGAGCCCAGGAGTCCTGAGACAGGGCAGAGAAAATGAGTGACAGGGACAAGCCTGCTGCTGGAGCCTTTATTCCCCAACTTCTCCCTAAAGAAAAAGCATGAGCTATTGAATCCACACTTGTGACCCCGCAGAGGCTATACAACCATGCATATCATGCAGAGCTCTGGTCCACGGGGATCTCTGGGCAGACAGCGATCTGTTACTTGTCACAGCAGTTAGTACAGAAAGTACCTCACTTTAAGCACACACTTTTCCTTTCTCTTGGTAGTGCATTCTGTTTCATACAGTAAAATGAAGAGCAACGCCAGGTTCTACTACCAAATCACTTCTCATGCCATTCCATCCAACAGTATGTTGAAAGTGAAAAAAGGAATCTTTGTCATTTTTTAAAGCAAACTGATGTAATTATGTCCAACATAACCAGCTAATTCTTTTTTTTGGGAGGGGTCCAGTCGTAGGGACTGAACTCTGGGCCTGGGCGCTGTCCCTCAGCTCTTCAGCTCAAAGCTAGCGCTCTACCACTTGAGCCACAGCGCCATTTCCAGCTTTTTTCTTTCTGCTTAAGTGGTGCTGAGAAATCGAACCCAGGGCCTCAGGCATGCAAGGCAAGCGCTCTACCACTGAGCCAACTTCCCAGACCCAAACCAGCTAATCCTTTAGTTTATTTTTTATAATTATCTTTAAGTAGTTGTACAAAGAAGTTCCCATTCTACAAAATAGTATATGAGTACAAAGTGTCTGACAACATTGTCACTCTCTTAACCCATCCCTTCTCTCACTTTTTTTATTTAATTGAGATTAGGTGATTACATAAATTTCACATATTTACAGTATTGTGAAATAGTGATACTTAGAGTCACGATCACATTTTAACTTTCACAAGGCAAATTGTCAATATCATGGTCTATATATTATGTGAATTCTATGAGCTTTGTCAATACAAGTTATTTTTTCCACATCTGGTGATGTTTACATTTCTTTCTTTTTGCTTATTGTAGGATGTTTCCACTTATTCTGTTCCTCTTCCTGGCTTCCCTCTGTGTGTGTGTATATCTATCATATATATAGTCAAGAAAATGGAGTCATTTAGCAATGACATGACAAAATGGGGGCTGTCCATTGTTTCTTGAGTCCTGTTACTTTGCCATATCTTCTTGCATTTGGCTTTATCATCAACATATCAGGGAGACCATGTACCATTTCTCTCTTTGTTCTTGGCTTACTTTGCTCAAAATAATCTGCTCTAGTTCCATCCATTTCCCTGCAAATGTCATTATTTTGTCCTTTCTAATGACTGCATAATATTCCATTGTTTATAAGTACCACAATTTTTGGATGCACTTATCAGTAATGGGGAATCTGAGTTGTTTCCAAATCTTGGCTATTGTGTACAGTGCTGCAATAAACATGGAGGTCCATGTGTCTTTGTATACTGGTTCCTGTTGCTCAGGGTAGATGCCTAGGAGTGGTATGGCTGGGTTATAGGGGAGATCTATATTTAGCTTTCTGAGGTATCTCCAGACTATTTTCCACAGTGGTTGTATTAGTATACATTCCAACCAGTAATGCAGTGGGGTTCCTCTTTCTTCCACATCCCCTCCAGCATTTGTCATTGGCTGACATTAGGATGTGGGCCATTCTGACTGGGGTAAGGTGTCTCAGTGTTGTTTTTATTTGCATTTCCTTTACAGCCAGGGATGATGAATATTTCCTCATAACCAGCTAATTCTAAGAGCCAAGTGATATAAGAGAGCAAAAGAAAGGGTAACACCGTCAAAAAAGAAATGATTCCCTGATTTCTGTAAGTATAAGCCCTCTGAACATCACCTTTATATACTTTTTTTTTAATGTTATTCATGGGGCTTGAAATCAGGGCCTGACCACTGTCCAGGAGCTTTGTTCCTGAATGCAAGTGGCTCTACGACTTTGAACCACTGTGCCACTTCCAGTTTGCTGGTGGTTAGTTGAAGATAAGAGTCTTACAGACTTTCTTGCCTGAGATGGCTTTGAAACATAATTCACTCTCAGCCTGCTGAGCAGCTAGGATGACAGGCATAGCCACTGTCATGCGGCTCAATTTTTAAAAGTCTTTAATACTTAAAACCAAGAAATGTACTCATTACTTGACTTAGGAAACAGTAACCTCTCTGTGTATCACCTTTGTCATAACAACAACAAATAATAATAAAATAAATTATTAAACCACTATCTCCACATGAGAAAGAGCCTGTGGCCTGACAAGCAATGGCAAGCAGGGTGGGTCTGAGCTCTCTTCACAGACCTGCCTGTCCACAGGTCGGTCTGTGCAGGGCTCCCCTCCTCACCGTGGTCAGGCAGCATTTACCCTATGGCTCTGAAGGAGCCTGATCATACAGAGTGATCCTCCACACCAGGTCCTCCAAGGAGTCAGGAATAAATGTGAGGCACTCCATGAGTGTCAAAGGTTAAAACGTAGTATTGGCAAAGACACCAAGCACTTGCTGTAGAGAAAAAAAAAGAGGCTGAATGCTCAGAGCAAGCAGGGACACAAGAACCAGGAAGCCAACAAGCAGGTATTAGAGATGAAACTCTTCGGAGCCCTCAAGTGCCACTTACCATTTATGATGGAAACATGGGTAATTTCCACCAAACTCCAGCCCCCAACCACTGGCTCAGACGAGAGCCAGTGAAGCACAGCCATCCCCCAAGTCTTGCAAGTGTTATCACGGTACACACGCATAAGGAGGTGAGACTAGACAGGCCCTAAGGTCCAAAAGAGTAATATTTCCAAAGGACTGAGTTGGATCTCAGACCCTTTCACTAGGTCTTGCAGGAGCTAATATGGATGACCGGCCTCTTTCCTCCTCTAGCTTCCTGTGAGGTGGGGTGATATCTCTGCCCACATGAGGCTCTTTCCAATGCCAGGAAGTCCCCAACATAGCTAAGGTGATTTCAGCAACAGGCTCTTTTTATCTCCAGAACTGTTAGCTAAAGCAACCTCTTCTTTAAGAAGTACCCAGCCTCTAATACCTTATCCTGTTAATGAGATACTAAGAGATCCTGAGGGTTACACACAGTTTCCTCCCAATGGCCCAATGAGTCCCCATGGATGCCCTGAGTGAACATCTACATGGTAATGATATCACAGGGCCTGTGTGCTCCCTCAGTGACAGCTCCCATGGCTGAAGCTCCACCACAAATCCACAAAGGTCTTCTGGAGTCCTGAGAGAAGAAGAAGACTGAACACAGTCCCATGTGCCCCTGGAAATGGACTTAATCCTGCACCCAATATACAGGGTAAAAGTCATACCAGCCACTGACTACTCAAGAGACCAGGACAAGTCACACATCGAGCTTTTACACCAGTAGGGTCAAAACACAGCCTCCACAAGCTACACACTGGTTCCAACCCAGTTCCTCAACTACACAAGGTTACTTTCATGAAGTCAGTTTATCCACCTGGAAAACCAAGAGACAGCACATAGCAAATAGTATCACTTGCCCAAAAACATGCCTGTCATGAGGCAGTACTGGGCAGAACTTAGCTCCTTCCTAGACTCAACAAAACATTCTGTGCAATAACACAGGGAGGAATAGTGCAAAGAACCCTGTGAATGAGCTGCTCCATGAAAACCACTCACATCTTCCTCATTATTTCCATCCGGCTATGAGGAAACTGGGGCTTCAAGATATGTTTGGTGATGTAACATCCCCTCCATCCATGAATGTAAGCACACTCAGTGCCGACCTCACCTTCTGACTACTGCTGCAGGAAGACATGTACCCAGAGCATTGTACATTGAAGAGTGGTGCGAGTGTCCCAGACACACCTGTGGGCTTGTGGCATGGTACTGCTGGGTGGCACACAAGTTTGAGGCTGAGGATGAATTCTGCTTTCATCATCACCTGTCACAGCAGTGAGCACAGGGCACACAAAAGGAATGTGCAGGCAGAGCTATGTAGTGTGAGCTGCCCACAGCCTCAGCCCTGTCCCTGTTAAGGCCCCCATGACCTCACTGACTGGGTGGAAGCAAGCTTTGCACTTGTCACTCTGCAAGGAGAGTCCTACATCACACTATAGGACTGCACTGAGGCCATCCTCCTAATCCTCCTACCTGCCTGTGGACTCTGCTGCTGTCTTCAGGATGACAACAAGCACCCCAGGATGATCTTAGGTAGGCAGTACTAGCATGCGACTGAAAGACCATTCATTTTTCTAAGGAGCTCTAGGTTCCCATGGGCAGGGCCCTTGCCAGTACTGATACAAAGGAGCCACCTCAACCCACTGTCAGATTCATGCTGCTGTGGAGCCACTCTGGCCTCTTCTAATTCCTATGCGGAAGCACTAACTCTGTAGGAGGATTTTGGAGGTGAGTAGGGTAGGTGTGAGGCTAGGAAGGTAATGTGCCCTTTGGAAAGTTAATGCACTCACCACACACTTCTCAGGCCAGCACAAATCTGGACAGCAGGACACAAGGAACGGGGCATATAGAAAAGGAATAGGGGGTAAAGTTCAAGAAGCCCTGGTAGTCATAAATTAGGTTCAGCTCTGCCAAAGAGAGCACAACACTCAGATTTCAGTGGTCCATCCTAAACACTGAGCTCTGCTAGAGAACAGGGGATTCCTTAGTTGCTGATAATCCTGGAAGATGAATATACAATCATAACCCAAACCACAATGCAAACCAAAGACCTGGGTCCAGCATTCCTCCAAAAGGGAAGAAGAGGGTTTACTTTCTCAAAGCCTACTGACCTGAGTGTGGGTAAAGCTACTCAGAGATGCTTATCCAGGACACTGCAGGGTTTAGACAGAGTAATACCAAGTGCCATTACAGACTACAAATATTAGCAGTGTCCACCTTGAAACCAGTACTTCACAAGTACAAAATAGAAGTAGTTGGGCTTCAAAACCCTTGAGCACAAACACAAATGACAAAAAACAAACACAAACACATATCATTATGGGGAAGGGCAAATGATTGGTATCGCATCTACGTTATACTGAGGACTGCTAAAATTCATCCTCACCAAGCTATTCACAATATGAGGAGTTGAAGGAAAGTGAGACTAAGAGAAATGACTCCTACTTCAGAAATTTGTCTTACAGAATGCAGCTTCACAGAGACGTCAGGGCACTGCAGCTTCCCAGGGTGGAACCTACCTGAAAATTTATGTTAGGGTCCCCTATCTTATTATGAACACACTATACTTTAAATCCTCCTCTGGGCCAGCTATGAGACACAATGATTAATTCTCACAAATTAATAAGACTTGGTATATCTTAGCAATGGTAAATAATGCTGCAATAAACATAGTTGTGCTGGTAGCTTTACTATGGTCTTGCTTTTGATCATTTTGGTAAGTGCCCAAGAGTGGGATTGCTGGGTCATAGGGGAGCTCTATGTGGAGTCTTTTGAGGAACCTCCATACTACTTTCCAAAGTGGTTGAACAAGTTTACACTCTCACCAACAATGGAGTAAGGTTCCCTTTTGTCCCTCCAGCATCTTGCTTCTAGCCATTCTATCTGGGGTGAGATGGTATCTCAATGTTGTGATGATTTGCATTTCTTTTATGGCTAGTGAGGTTGAGCATTTCTTCATGTGTCTATTGGCCATCCTTCTTTGTTGTTGCTTTCTATGTCCCTCCTCCATGGTATAACCCCTGCTTTCACTGTATTTGATGTTGTTATAATTTGTGGAGGGGAAGGAAAAGAACAAAAATTTTTAATAGGAATACAGGGGGATCCATTACAACAATGAGATGTACAAGATGTTATGTCGAAAAACAAACTTTACAACTTTGACTGGGGTTGGTGGTGGTGGTGGTGGTGATGATGGTGTGGAGAGGGGCCGGTGGGAGGAGAGAGAAAGGGATGGGAAGGGAACACAAAGGAGGAAGCAACAATGCTTGATAAGAAATGTACTCATTATCTTGCCCATGTAATTGTAACCCCACTGTATGGTATTCTCACAATAAAAAATAACACTTGGCAGCTGTGACCAAGGAAACACAACCTGCAAAGCCAGCCCATTGAAAATTACGAAGGATTCCTGAAAAATACTGAAATGATGGTAGAGAGTGCATTGTCAGGAACTGGAAGGTTTATGGTTAAAATGACAATTATCCCCAAACTGACCTATAAATTGAATATAATTCCAGTAAACATCACAAAGCATTTTGTAGATATCAATGACCTATTTCTAAAATATATTTTAAAAAGCAAAGGAATCTTTAACAGCAGGACAATCTTAAAAAAATATTTAGGACACTGCCACTACTACCATTTTTAAAGTCAATGTAGTGTTAGGGGATGTGTCTCAAGTAGTAATATGCCTGCCTAGCAGGACGGGGATAAGTTAAAACCCCAGTTACACACACACACACACACACACACACACAAAATTGCATCTATACCAGTTAACACCAAAAGAATATGGAAGACTAGCGCAAAGCTGGTTATTTAAAAACAGAAAAAGAAACAGACCAATATGTATACAGCAGATTTATTTGACAAAAGCGACAGACATATTTAAGCTATTCAAAGGATTGAACTTTGCAAGAGTACTAACACAACAAATTTGGGGGGACAAGATGGTCCTTCATCCTACCCTCATGAAACAGGTATGATGGATCATAAATCTGTACATAAGAAGTAAAATTACGAAGCTTCGGAAAGAAAATACACTTGCAACCTCAAAAATAATTGTTTCTCTTTTTGCCGTAATAAGGTTAGAAATCACACTTTCTAATCAGGTACTCTTCAACTGGTGGCACTCTTCCTGTCCAAACAGACGCTTGTTTTGTGCTCATTCTGACATCATGTCTCTTCTGGTCCAAGATAAAAGCCACCAGGAAAATAGCAAGTCCGCCCTATCCCCAGTATTCATAAAAATCATATGCCAGGGGCCAGTTAGGTCCCATGAACATCCCTGCAACAGTTGTGATCCATAACCCAGACCTTCTCCACATCCGACTCCAACAGGGTAAATTCCTGCTAAGTCTACAGGGGACCACCATTCTTAATTATACCCAATTCCAATATACCAATCATTGACATAAAATGAACTATTATTTTCATATAGACCACATATATTCTCCTATATGCTTTAAAACATCTGTAGTTTACATATACCAAACATAATTTTGTAAGGGATCATAACAACAACAACAAAAAAGGTCTGTACATATCAGCACAGTTGCAAGCAACTTTTTTGAATAACTCTGAATTGCATTCTTTGAACCCAGAGATATAGAACTTAATAAGACAAAAGAACAATCGTATGAAATTAAAAGTTCCATTTATAATTTGATGGTGTTAATTCAGCGCAGTAATAAGCAATAAGTCAGGTCTGGGATTATAGTTAAATAATAGGAACTAGCTAGCATATGAAGCCCTGGATTCAAGAGGGAACATAAGAAAAAAGGAAGGCAAGGCCAGACAAGGGCAAGGGCATGGGCAAGGACAAGGGCAAGGCCAATGCCAAGGCAAATACAAGGACAAGGTAAGGGCAAGGACAAGGGCAAGGGCAAGGATAAGGACAAGGGCAAGGGCAAGGGCAAGGACAGGGACAAAGACAAGGAAAAGTACAAGGGCAAGGACAAGGGCAAGGACGAGGGCAAGAACAAGGCCAAGGGCAAGGGCAAGGGAAAGGGAAAGTGCAAGGGCAAGGACCATTTAAGGAGAAGGGCAAGGAAAAGAGCAAGTACAAGAGCAAGGGCAAGGACAAGGGCAAGGGCTAGGCAAGGGCAAGGGCAAGAACAGGGACAGGGACAAGGACAAGGGCCAGGACAAGGACAAGGGCAAGGAAAAGGACAACGGCAAGGACAAGGAGAGTGCAAGGACAAGGACAAGGGCAAGGGCAAGGATAAGGACAAGGACAAAGACAAGAACAAGGACAAGGACAGGGAAAAGGAGAAGGACAAGGGCAAGGACAAGGATAGGGACAAGCAAAAGTATAAGGGCAAGGACAAGGGCAAGGACAAGGACAAGGATAAGGGCAAGCATGGGCGAGGACTAAGGCAAGCACAAGGGAAAACAAGGGCAAGGACATGGACAGCGACAAGGACAGGGACAGGAACAAGGACAAGGGCAAAGACAAGGACAGGGACAAGGACAAAGACAAGGGCAAGGGCAAGGACAAGGGCAAGGACAAAGACAATAACAAGGACAAGGACAGAGACAAGGAGAAGGACAAGGGCAAGGACAAGGACAGGGACAAGGACAAGTATAAGGGAAAGGATAAGGGCAAGTACAAGGACAAGGGCAAGGACAAGGACAAGGGCAAGCACAAGGGAAAACAAGGGCAAGGACATGGACAGCGACAAGGACAGGGTCAGGGACAAGGACAAGGGCAAAGACAAGGACAGGGACAAGGACAAAGACAAGGGCAAGGGCAAGGACAAGGACAAGGGCAAGGACAAGAACAAGACTCAGAGTTTGGAGTGCCTATATACCAAGAGTAATGCCCTGGGTTCAAACCCCAGTACTGCCAAAAAATAAATTTAAAATAAGTGATCAGGGCACCCCATAATCCAATCCCTAGGGAAAATGAGTGGCTGAAGGCCAGCTGGCCAATTCTCACAGAATCCCTGGCCAAGTGGCTATGATGCAGATCGGGTTTCTGGGCAGCCCAGGGCAAGGGTTCAGTTGGGCTGACCTCAGGCCAGCCCAATGCAATTTGATATCATTGAGTGCTCCTCTCCCCCGCCTGTCCTCTCCCATTCCCCCCACCCCCTACCCTCTCCCTCTGGCCTACTTGTCCCCCTCCAGCCCCCTGCCATCCTCCTCGACCTCCTCATGTCCTCGTCCTCTTCACGCCCTGTCCCCCCATTCCCCACTTGTCCCCTTCCTGTCCCCCCGTTCCCCTCTGCCTCCCTACCTTTCCCCCTACACTCCCCCTCCTCTCCCCTCCTGTCCCCCTCCTGTCCCCCTACAGTCACCCTAGCGTCCCACCTGCCCCCCTCCTCTTCCTTCATCCCCCTCCCTGGCACCCCCTGACCCTTCTTCCCTTGGCCGTCCCATCCACCCTGCTCCATCAAAGGTCGCCGTGGATCTCTGGCCTTGCTGCCAGCTTGCTGGCCAGCTGAGGTCTGGAGGGAGCAGGACTTGAACAGAAGGAAGCACCCGGTGCTGGCCACCCTGGCTTGATCCAGAGAACCTGGGGCGCCCCCAGATGGGACTCGAAGCATTAGAGTGTTAGAAGCAGACTGGTTCCAGGAACAAGTCGGAACCAGGGCCAAGGTCGGACTAGGGGCTGAGTCTGTCCGGGGTCTCAGAGCAGCCTAGGACCAAGGGCTGGGATCCAGACCGGGATCAGGCCAGGGACCGCCTGGGGCAGTGCTTGGGCTGGCCCCTGGCACCTCCTGGCAGGGCTCACCATGGCTGCTCCAGGGCTGGCGCCTCCCTCCCTGGCCTCTCTGGGCACCGCCCCTCCCATCAAAGCTCACCTCTGAGGCCACTCCTGGCTTGGTACCTCTGGAAAGAGCTCACCTCCGTGGCTGCTCCCAGCTGGGGGCTCTCAGGCTCATGGCTCCCTGCAGCCCTCACCTTAGAGGCCACTCCCTGGCCGGGCTCCCTGCTCCCGGCTCTGGGCAGTGCTCACCTCAGCAGCCACTCTGGGCTCCAGGATTCTGGCCGGGCTCACCTCAGTACTTGTGGATACACGGGGCCACATCCACGGGTCTCAGGATTCACTCTTGTGCCCGAGACTCAAACAAATGGCCAGAAAAGATGGATTCTCTGTTCCACAGTAGTATGGCAAAGCCTCTCCAGCCACCAGCTGAACGAGGTCTGGCGGGGTGGGCCCACGAACCAAAGACAAACCCTGGGCCCTGAGGCCCTGCCTTGGGTGCTCCCGCCAGCTGCTCTGGGGAGGCAAGGAGAAAGGATGGGCAGAGGGTAGCCAGGGCCCGGGGCTGGTAGGAGGTTGGAGCCACCTGGGGCCCTGGGGACCAGAGCAGGTTGGAGGGTTTGAAGGATGTGAACAGTCACCCGCCAAGGAGCCATTAGGCAGCTTCCGGTTTCTTTGACTGTGGTGGACAATGTTCTACCGACATGGGTGTGTCTACCCCTGCCTTCACCTGTTGGCATACACTGGGATCTAGCAGTGCACACCATCTCCCCACACTGCAACTCTGCAAACTTCAGGGACATGCTAAGCACATCACTTCTTAGAACCTAGCACAATCAGCCCTGTTTGTTTTTGTCACTTTAATAACTAGTGATTTTGATCCACAGTTCCCTAATTTCTGGTATTGGGCATCTTCTCCCTGTACCTCTCATGATATCCACAGGGCCTTTTGTAACCTGTCAGATGCATTTTGCCCAATTTTTATCATGGTTGTTATTGTTACTTTCAAATAGTTTTAGAGAAGAGTTTTGACTTAACAAGTCCATTTATGTGCACAGCAGATCTTGTACAATCATTTCCCTTCCTCCACCTATCCCAGTTGGGTTAGGTATGAGTATATTGAGATTCCATGGCATAACCCCATCAAAAAGCTAACAGCTGAATAAAAGTTAGTATCTGGAAACTGAAATTTGTCTTGACTAGAGGATGTGGATGCTAATGGGAGGGGAAGTGAATGGAGATAAGAATGGTGGGAAAATGTACACATCAGCCTTGCCTCCATTTTCAGCTTCATAGGGATCCACTGCCCAGTCCTCTGTGTGTCATCTGGGCCTCAGGTGGAAACTAAATGGACCATCATGTATTTCAGAAGAGATGTATGCATAATGGATAGGAAGAGCTAGATAAAACATTTCTTAGTATCTTCTGACCTCCATGCTCCATGTTTTGTACACTTTTCCTTTACCCAGGAAATTTCTGGCACCTGAGTGTGTTTTTCCCTGCTGAGCACCAAAGCATCCCTTCAGGAAAAGATTTGCTAAAATTCTTTGCACTTTAGTGTGACTGGCTTCTGCTACCTCTGAGGACAGTACACCAAGATGAGTTCTAACTTGTACCAAAAGTTTTCTTCTGGAGAGACATTTCTAAATTCGAAACTGAATTGGAAATGATCTTTAAGGGACAGGAAAAACTTTCTTTTTTAATCTTCCTAGTATCCAGATTATCAGTGATGAGTCAAAGCTAAGAAAATGCATTTTCTTAAGAGTAGAGGGTTTGATGCATCATAGGCCCAAGTAAATATAGTGAGGACTTTTTCCACACAAAAGTAAGATCCCAAAAGAAAGATAAACCTCATAAGGATATATGTCATTATCTTTAAAATGTGATACCTAGGCAGTACTCAGAGGCAAGTTTATAGCTCTGAGCTCCTACATCAACAAATTGGAGAGATCTGAAACCAACAATTTAATGACACATCTAAACGTCCTTGAAAAAGAGCAGCAACATAAACTCCAATCCAGTAGATGGAAAGATATAATTAAAATTAAATCAGAATTAAATTAATTAGAATCCAAAAAATACTATAGAAAGAATCAACAAAACAAAGAGTTGGTTCTTCAAAAAAATTAACAAAATTGACAGACCCTTAGCAAATCCTATCAGAAAAAGAAGAGAACACACCCAAATAAATAAACTCAGAGATGAGAATGGAAACATCCCCATGGAAACGACCAAGATTCAGAACATTATAAGGGAATACTTCTCAAAACTTTATGAGAATAAGTTTGAGAACTTGACAGAAATGGACCTTTTCCTAGCAAATATTGACATGCCAAAACTAAACCAAGATGAGTTAAACCAGCTTAACAGGCCCATATCAAGCTTTGAAATAGAAATAGCAAGAAGAGACCGCTAAGCAAAGAAAAGTCGAGGATCAGATGGTTTTACAGAGGAATTCTACAAGGCCTTCAAAGCAGAGCTCACACCAATACTCCTCCAACTCTTCAATGAAATCACAAGAGAAAGTTCATTACCGAACACATTCTATAAAGCCATCATAACCCTCATCCCAAAACCAGGCAGGGACTCATCAAAGAAAGAGAACTATAGACCCATTTCTTTGATGAACATTGATGCAAAACTTTCAACAAAATTTTTGCCAATAGACTTCAACAATTCATCCAAAAAATCATACACCACGATCAAACAGGATTCATTTCAGGGATGCAAAGCTGGTTCAATATACGTAAATCAATTAATATTATTCATCACATCAACAGGAGCAAGGATAAGAACCACATGGTTATCTCAATAGATGCAGAAAAAGCATTCGACAAGATCCAACACCCCTTCATGATGAAGGTTTTGGAAAAATTAGGAATCCATGGAACATTCCTCAATACAAGAAAGGCTGAATATGACAAACCTACAGACAGCATTATACTTAATTGTGAAAAACTAAAGCCATTTCCTCTTAACTCAGGAACAAGACAAGGGTGTCCACTCTCGCCACTTCCCTTCAATCTAGTATTAGAATGCATAGCTACAGAAATAAGACAAGATGCTAACATAAAGGGGATCCAAATAGGGAAAGAAGAAATAAAATTGTCCCTCTTTGCAGATGACATGATTTTGTATTTAAACAATCCCATAGACTCCACTCCCAAATTACTCAAGCTGATTCAAAACTTTGGCAAAATAGCAGGGTATAAAATTAACCCCCCAAAAATCAATGGCTTTTCTGTATGCCAACAATGAGAAAAGTGTGGCTGAAATTGGAAAGTAACTCCATTTGTAATAGCCCCACAAAAAATAAAATACCTCTGAATTAACTTAACTAAAGAAGTGAAGGACCTCTATGATGAAAACGTTAAAATCTTGAAAAAGGAAATCAAAACAGAACTTCGAAAATGGCAAAACCTCCCATGCTCCTGGATTGGAAAGATTAACATCGTGAAAATGGCAATACTTCCCAAGGCTATCTACAAATTCAATGTTATACTTATCAACATTCCAACCTCATTCTTCAAGGAAATAGAAGAGGCAATCCAAAAATTCATATGGAACAATAAAAGACCCCGAATAGCAAAAACGCTCCTCAACGGAAAGAACACTGCTGGAGGAATATCAATACCAAATTTCACACTCTACTATAAAGCCATAGTAATCAAAACAGCTTGGTATTGGCAGAAGAACAGACCTCAGGACCAATGGAATTGAATTGAAAACCCAGAAACGAACCTACAGACCTATAGCCAACTAATCTTCAATAAGGGAGCTAAAAAAATAGAATGGAAGAAACACAGCCTCTTCAGTAAATGGTGCTGGCAAAATTGGTTAACTACTTTTAGAAAACAAAAACTAGATCCTTATATATCACCCTGCATCAGAATCAACTCCAAATTGATCAAAGACCTCAGAGTCAAAGCAGACACTCTGAACACATTACAGGATGGAATAGGAGAAACCCTAGGCCTCCTTGGCTCAGGCCGAAATTTTCTTAATAGAGACCAGGAAACACAACAAATAAAAGAAAGGTTGGACAAATGGGATTGCATGAAGTTGCAGAGCTTCTGCATGGCAAAGGACATAGCTAGCAAGATCAATAGAAAGCCCACAGATTGGGAGAAGATCTTTACTAGCCATACACTGGACAAGGGTCTCATATCTAAAATGTACTTGGAACTCAAAAAATTAAATCCCCCAACAGCAAATCCTCAAAGAAAGAACTGCCCAATAAATAAGTGGACTAAAGTCTTGAAGAGAAACTTCTCTGAAGAAGAAATAAGGATGTCCAATAGACACATGAAGAAATGCTCAACCTCCCTAGCCATAAAAGAAATGCAAATCAAAACAACATTGAGATACCACCTCACCCCTGTTAGAATGGCTATAATTAAGAATTCTAACAGCAACAGATGCTGGAGGGGATGTGGACAGAAGGGATCCTTACTGCATTGTTGGTGGGAGTGTAAACTTGTTCAACCACTTTGGAAAGCAGTATGGAGGTTCCTCAAAAGACTTCACATAGAACTCCCCTATGACCCAGCAATCCCACTTTTGGGCATTTACCCAAATGTTTACAAAGAAAACCACACTAAAGCTACCAGCACAACTATGTTTATTGCAGCATTATTTACCATAGCTAAGATCTTGAACCAACCCAGATGCCCCTCAGTAGATGAATGGATCAAGAAAATGTGGTATATATACACAATGGAATTCTATGCCTCCATGAGAAAGAATGACATTTCCCCATTTGTTAGGAAATGGAAAGGCTTGGAAAAAATTATATTAAGTGAAGTAAGCCAAGCCCAAAGAAACAAAGGTCCCATGGTTTCCCTTATTTGCAATATCTAGTATATGTATGAGTCAAGCAGGAAAGGTCAGATAATTTAATGTTACGAAAATGAACCCTTAGATATGTATTTAAATGTTTTTTTCTTTCATGCATTTGTGTCTAACTCATTTATAAGATTATTTCTTTGTAGCTTTGTATGTCCCTCCCCCACAGTATAACCCCTGCTTTCACTATATTTGATGTCGGTATAATTTGTGAAGGATATGGGGTGGACCTGATGTAACTATCAGAAGTACAAGTTGTCATGTCAAAAACAAACTTTACAATTTTGGTGTGTTTGGGGGGGAGGGGTTGGGTGGGGGGGGCGGGGGGAGGCTCGGAAGGGATGTGAAGGGTAAACAAAGGAGGAGGCTGCAATGCTTGATAAGAAATGTACTCATTATCTTGCCCATGTAATTGTAATCCCTCTGTACAGTATGTTCACAAAAAATAACAATTAAAGTTAAAAAAAATAAAATAAAGTATGATACCTGATGTAGTGGCATATATCTGTATTACCCAGCACTATAGCAATTAAGGTAGGAGAAATGAAAGTTTAAGGCTAGCCTGAGCTGTATAGTAAGAACTCAAAGGCAAACAAACAGCCCTCTTAGAAAATTAAGAGGGTTTTAGTTAAAGGGCACCCTGTGTATTTGTGATAGAATCACAGGAAAATACCTATGAAAAAGCAAAGAGGCTGAGTAAACATGGAGGCCAAAAAAGGAGTGAGCAATGTAGAGACACTGATGTGCTTGTGTGATCATACTTTGAATCGATTGCCTTCCATTAGGACTTCCTGCAATGATGGAAGTGTTTTCAGGTTCAGATTCCAGTATGGCCATCCATCCTCAGCCACACTTGGCCTACTGGGCACAGAAAATCTGGCTAGTGTGACTAAGCAAGTGGATTTTAATCTTGAGGGATGTCAACTTAATTTAAATAGCTACCCAGAACTAGTAGTTTACACATTGTAAACTGTAGTTATAACACCATTGCTTTTGCCAACTGCAATTCTAAAAATATTTTGTTAATAAACGCTCTTGATAGAGAAATGATAGAACTACCAATATATCACAGCTTTCAAGATGCAAACAGCTTATTTATTGAAAAGATGATTTCTTTTTTTTCTTTTTTTGTGAAAATATTGTACAGAGGGGTTACAATTACATGGGCAAGATAATGACTACATTTCTTATTGTACCCTTATTTTGTTTCCCCTTCCCATCCCATCCTCTCCCCACAACCAACCCTCATGCCCCAGCAAAGTTGTAAAGTTCGTTTTCAACAAAACGACTTGTATGTCTCATTGTTGCAATGGGTCCACCTGTATCCCCATTTAAACGATTTGTTTTTCCCATTCCCCTCCACAAATTATAACATCATCAAGTACAGTGAAAGCATGGGTTATACCGTTTGAGAGGAACATACAAAGCAACAAAGAAATAATCTTATAAATGTGTTAGAAACAATCGCATGAAAGTAAAAACATTTGAATGCATATCTTAGGGTTCATTTCCCTAACATCAACTTATCTGAACTTTTCTATTTGACTCAGACATATACTAGTTATTGCAAATAAGGGAAACCATGGGACCTATGTTTCTTTGGTCCTGGCTTACTTCACTTAATATAATTTTTCCAAGTCTTTCCATTTCCTAACAAATGGGGCAATGTCATTCTTTCTGATGGAGGCATAGAATTCCATTGTGTATATATACCATATTTTCTTGATCCATTCATCTACTGAGGGGCATCTGGGTTGGTTTCATATCTTAGCTATGGTAAATATGGCTGCAATAAACCAAGTCGTGCTGGTAGCTTTAGTGTGGTCATGTTTGAGATAATTTGGGTAAATGCCCAAACGTGGGATTGCTGGGTCATAGGGGAGCTACATGTAGAGTCTGTTGAGGAACCTCCATACTGCTTTCCAAAGTGGTTGAACAAGTTCACACTCCCACCAACCACTTCTGTCCACATCCCCTCCAGCATCTGTTGTTATTAGAGTTCTTGATTATAGCCGTTCTAACTAGGTTGAGGTGGTATCTCAATGCTGTTTTGATTTGCGTGACTTTTATGGCTAGAGAGATTGAGCATTTCTTCGTGTGTCTATTGGCCATCCTTCTTTCCTCTTCAGAGAAGTTTCTCTTTAAGTCTTTAGCCCACTTATTTATTGGGCAGTTGTTTCTTTGAAGATTTGTTGTTGGCGGATTTAATTTTTTGAGTTCCACGTATATTTTAGATATGAGACCCTTGTCTGTTGTATGGCTAGTGAAGATCTTCTCCCAATCCTTGGGCTTTCTATTGATCTTGCTAGCTATGTCCTTTGCCATGCTGAAAACATGATTTCTGACTGACTCATCTCCTGCTCCAACCCATTACCCAGCTTTCATAGCCTTGGTGCCTTTCACTGGTTTCTGAAATGAGCCTTCAATACTGGATTTTGGAAAGAAGTGGCTGGACTTACCTCTCCAGGATATCATTTTTTGCCTGCTCAATGAGAGGACAAAGCAGTGGCGTCAAGGCACCCATGCTATTAATGAGCTGCTTTTCCAGGGGTGACAACTGTGTCTGTGAGTGGTGTTGACTCTTAGGAGCATTATTTGATCTTGCATGAAGATCTATTTCCAAACATGCAAGAGATGTGGTTTTCTTCAGTATGCTTGAACTCATACCATTGCTTAGAGAAAA
>NW_024872236.1:0-26969 GCF_019054845.1 Dipodomys spectabilis | reverse complement strand
CCATACATACATGTAAAAAAGTAATAGTAGTAATACTAATAGTGATGATGGTGATGATGATGATAATGATGATGATGATGGAAGGTACCCATAGTCAAGGATAAAATAGTTACAAATCCTGTATCTGAAGCATGCCTCAAACCTAGAGTCTACATAGAACTCTCAAAACCTAATGTTAAAAAAATTAATTAGAAAACATCAAAGTACCCCTTGTGAAAAATAAGCACAAGAAAATTATCATCAGTCATCAAATGAATGAACATTAGAACTAACATGACATCATAAAACATATATGAGAATTACTTCACATAATACAATAATGTCCATACTAAATGCGATCAAGAAACAGAGAAACTGGATGCTGGCAGGAAAACTCAAGATATAAATGAATGGTATTACCACTCCATACTTCATAAATGTGTAAAAATAATTATGTAGTAGGTGCCAGTGATTCATACTTGTAATCCTAGCTACTAAGGATTCGGAGAGCTGCGAATCATGGTTCACAACCAGCCTAGGCAGGAAAGTCCATGAGATTCTTATCTCCAATGAGCCAACAAAAAACTGGCAGTGACTCAAGTGGTAGAGCACTAGCTTTGAGCTGAAGAGTTTAGAGAAAGCGTCCAGGCCCAGATTTCAAACCTCACAGCCGCCAAAAGTAAAAATAAACAGGTAAAAATAAATATTTTGACATAAATGTTAAAATATATATTCTAAAACTCTTTAAATCTTCACCAGATATAATAGTTTACATAAATGTAGGGAAGTGTTTTCTGGTCTTAGTTGTCATTGAATCAATTGTGTAAATCACATATTTCTCATTCAATTCATATTTATGTTTATATACTCATATGTCATAAATATAATTAAGTGATAAATGATAGCCAGTGCTGTTTATGGAATCTCTCTTGGCTTCCTAACATTAACCCTTCTACCCTAAATCTATATGCCCTCCAACCTTGCCAGAGTTTTCATTTACAGTAACGTTACTCATTTCATTGAAGCAGAAAAGTATAAGCCATAGTCATTGTTTGGAATAGCTGTCACATTTACATGCATTTCACTTAGTTTAAGAACCATGCCAGTAATAGCAAAATGTCTTTTGAGCTATTCAGTATCGTAAGTGATGAAAATCTTTATTATACACCTATTTTTTGACTAACATCTTATTCCTCAGGAAAATCTTTTTGTGAAACTCTGTGTTCCTGATTAGAGGATGGAACAAAGGCAATAATGAAAATAGTCAAGTAAAATACTTGAAAACATAAAAAGCAATAACAGACACTCTTGTTTTGACTGGTTTCAATGAAAATGTACATTAAAGTTTCACGTTTTTGTTATCATTTAAACTTCAATTAGCAGTGTAGAAGGGAGCAGAAAACTTTGTTTGAAGACAGCTTGACTTTGAACAATTCAACATAAATATAATGGATTTATCTTGTTTTTCTGTGTAGTTGCCAAAAGAATAACAATGGCCAAATGCAGGAAAACAACTAAGCCAAAGCAATAAACTTTTGCCTATAAAATAATTATGAGGTTCTGACTCTTTCAAAATCAGGCTTGCAAAGGGGAAAAGTGTATTTGCTTTAGTGTGAACAATAAAAAATATAAAAATCCTTTATTAATGTTTTACATATCTTGACTAGGATTTCTCTTGTTAAAGAAGAGGAAAGGTATGAAAAAGATCAAGATTGTTTGACTATTCCCAAAGATCATTCTTATTTATTAGCTATAGCAACACAAGTATTCTTGGTTACTCTCAGTATCATTCTTTTTTACATTTAGAAGCATTATTTGTTGCTGGGTTATAAGTTGCAAACCCTTAAGTCTTAATAAAGAGTCATTTCCTATGAGAGGAAAGTTGCTGTGTAAACAAACCTAAAATATCAAAGACAGAATAGTGGAAACTATTTTCTAGCTATATCACAATCTGTAGGTGTAGATTTTGTTTCCCATTGTTCCAAGGGACCCATTTTTGTTATCTTCTTTTTCACCATCTAGTGATCTTATAACATCCTACACCATTCTGGGATTGTTATATCTTTACTGGATTCTCTAATTTCTGTTGGAAAGTTAGGAAGGATAGAAAATTGAGTTTCTGTTTCTGTTTTACTTCATTTTTTATTACTTTAGAAAATATAACCCAAAATGACATAAATTATCTTTATAATATTAGGAGACAGATTTCATTTCCCTATTCGTACCTTAGCTTTCTACATAACTGTAGTACTTAGTGATCCCCAAATGTGAAAATAAAGATAGGGAGCTCCTTATTTAGATATTATTTAGAATTTCAAGATTTCATTAATGCAAGGCCTTTTGTAGTATGTACTCATACATGTATACAAAGCCAGTGGCAACTTTTTCATATTCTCAGAAACTAGGACGTGTGTTGTCCCTCTAGTTGCATCAGTAAAAGGCTGTAGTTGACTTGGTTTACTCTATCAAATCTGTCAAATTTCGACAAGTTAAGTGGCTTGTATAATCCGTATTTATCATTTTAGTTCTGAAGGACAGAAATCTAAAAGAAGTCTCACTAGATTAAAATCGAGCCACCGACAGAGCTGAAATACTTTTCAGATGATTCTAGTGGAAATGGCATTTACTTCCTATTCCGCTTTCCAGAAACTTCAGAATATGGGTTGTTGTCTTTTCCTTTATCTTCTAATGTAGCAACTTTATATCTTTCTGAGGGTTCTTACCCTAATCATGCCCCTTTCCCACTACAGCTGGGACTTTTAAGTACCCTTTTGAATATACTTCTCCTATCTGATAATTATTCAAATTTGCGCTCCTTGGGTAATGAAAGGTAATTATTTTTACAAACTTAGATAGATAGATAGATAGATAGATAGATAGATAGATAGATAGATAGATAGATAGATAGATAGATAGATAGATAGATAGATAGATATGTATAAAATTCAAATCTACATTTAAGGAATTAGATATTTGGGGATGATATTTTGGGAAGGTATTTCACTGCCTACCACAATAAGTGTGTAGCATTCTTTCTAATATGAACTGTTATCCTTTCATTAAATTTGAACAACATATTTCTTCTATGAATTATAACTAAAAAATTTAGTCCCTGAAAGCAATTAATCTTGGTTAAAACATTCTCATGTACTAGAAGCCCTAAATCCCAGAGAGCAGCTACTGAAGCAGTGCTGGCACTGGCACTTTTTATACATTCTATTTAAAATCTTCTCTTTTCAAGAACATTTGACTGCTATTATTTTGGAATTATGGTTAATATTTATATGTCAGCTATTTTTAAAGACTATACTACCCAATACTGGTTCTCTTTTTCTAACTTATTGTGTCATCTATTTCTGAAACACAGTTATTTGAATTACATAAACTGCTTAGAAAAAAGATGTCTCTGTGTGAATGTCACGTTAAAAATGTACCTAACGGGGTGGGGGAGGGAGAGATTGGGTGGGTGGGTGGGGGGATTCAGGGAAGGGATGTGAAGTGTAAACAAAGGAGGAGGCTGCAATGCTTGATAAGAAATGTACTCATTACCTTGCCCATGTAATTGTAACCCTTCTGTACTGTATGTTCACAAAAAATAAAAAGTAAAATTAAAAAAATAAAAATAATGTACCTAACAGCTATTTATCTTAAAATCATTTATTTTTCATTTTGTTTAGATTCTGATAAAATTTAGCCTCTCAACTCACAAAATGTTAATGCAGTCTTATTTCATGCCTGCCAAAAGCAAACAACAAATTACTATTTATTTAAAAATTATTTTTAAAAATTTTTTTAAATTAATATTTATTTAAAAAGCTATTTTAAAAAAATAGCCAAGGCAAATGGTTTATTAGATATTTAGAGTCATGGTCCCACATTATGGTGGAAGCCAGACAGGGAAAAATCATATTTTTATTCTTCTTCGAGCCACTCTGATTTACTTGTAAGTGGAAGCAGAATGTTATGGATGTCGGAGATGACTGTTAATGGTGCTTTGCATAATAATGTCACATGTAACAGCCCCATGAGTCCTGCAGGTCTTAACACTGTACTTCATTAGTGATGTCTGGCTTTTCCTGAACAGTTTATTGGAGATAAGAAGCTAAGGAAACTTCCTGCCTTGGTGGGCTTTGAACCATAATCTTCAGATCTTAATATTCAGATATTCGGATCTCCTGAATATCTATGATAGATGAAATAATAATAATATATAATAAAATAAATATAACAATAAATAATATTTGGAAGTGTTCTGATCTCAAGAATGAAACTTGGGGGAAAATGATGCAGCAAAGTTTATTGTAGTGTTCTTCACACAATTGGGAGGGCATCACAGCAGAAGTGTAGTATTTTTTCACAATAGTGATAAGCAAGTCATGATGTGAATTTAGGAAATTTTAAGGTGCACTTTACAAATTGGAAACTGTTGTGCTAGGATGACTTTATGGCATAAAAACTTGGGATTGATTGTCATAGAAATAATAGCTTACTCTGATGAACAAATGTATACTCTTCAGGAATTAATTATTATAGATAGTTCATAGGTTTATCTTCTACCAGAATGTGGCCATTTTTTGTTGACTTTTAAATATGTAACATCCCATTGGAAACTGCATCTATTGCAGAATTAAACAAAAGGCAAACAGATACTATTTTCAATGTCTCTGGTATGGTATGTTCAGAATTTGAAAATGAGTATTTAGTAGTCATAGGAATTTTGAAGAACACATATATTTTGTCCTCTTAACAATTATTCAGTTTTAAAAGTTAGTACTTTCCATAGAGTAGAACTGTTTTCTGTTTTAGTATGAGACATTACTAAAATAATGTTTTTTTCAAAATAATGGCAAGTATATTCTGAAAATATTGTATAGTTTGATAACATTCAAGTTGATGACCCTCTGATAAAGAAAGGGGTAATTGAATAATATTGACTATACGAATACAGTGAAATTATATTTTATGTAGCTTATATTTTAATTAAATTTTATTGTCAAGAGGATATATAGAAGGGATTGAAGTAATTGTAAGGTAGTGAATATATAACATGAACTTTTTACCCACTCCCTCATTTTCCTTGCTGTTTTCCTTCACCCCAATACCCCTCACAAGTTGTAATGTAAATTTCCAACATTTTGTTTTGTGAGTATTGCTATTGCATTGGTTTGCCCTTTGACCTTTGTCTCACCATTTTGTTGTTCCTCTTCCCTTGCCAAATTAAGATAAATATATATACAATGACACATGATACTGAAAACAAATACAGCAAGGAACAAGCCATAGGAGAAAACACAAAAGAAAAAAGAAATCACATAGTACATTAAAAACAACAACCACAAAGAAAAACCTCTGTTTCCATATGTAGGAGTTCATTTTGCTCAGCATCATCTTACACATAGCTATTGAACAATTGTGCTCATCTGCTAGGGCAATCCTAGATATTCCTACTTATTACAAATGAGGGAAACCATGGAATCTATTTCTTTGTGTCTTGTGTATTTTACTTAGTAGGATTTTCCCAAATCTTTCCATTTCCTTATGAATTGGAAGGATATAATTCCACCTGGTATATATATATATATCACATTTTGTCAATTCGCTCATCTACTGAGTGGCACATTGGTTTGAAACATGATTGCATGTAAGTATCACGTAGGGCCATTCAAAAATGACAGAGCCACTTCCCCAGACATTTTAAAATCATGATTTCTATATAAGATAGGATTTCATGGTGGTCCAAGTATTGAGACATGTGTATCAGCCTAATGTATATCTTGCACTGGATTAGGCAGGAAGGTATCCAGCATCCTATAGGATAAAAACGGTAGTGACAAAATATTCCCTTGAGAAAGATATAGGAGGTTGCCAGAAGTATGAAACAGTTCAGATAATTTTGAAGGATTTAGAAATGCAAGCGCAAGTATGTCTCTTTAAATAAAAATTATGCAAGTGGAAGGGCAAAAGAAGCAGAAGAGAAGAAATAACTGACCGCAGATCATTGTCCCAAGTATAAAAGGACACAATCTATAACTTCCAAGTTAAAAAGAGACCAATATAATACGTCTCACTTAATTTAGGTGTTTTTTTTTCCAGGGCTGAGGACTGAACCCAGGGCTTTGCGCGTGCCGGAAGGGCGCCCTTCTGCTGGGATAAATCCCCAGCCCCAGTCCCACTTAATTAAGGTACTTGTAAAATGTTTACTTGGCTTTTTCCTAGTTTAATGCTCCAAAATAAATGAAGACGTACTTCAACCTGAACACTAACTCTGATGAGCCCTCTTTTTCTCACTTTGCACATGGAATATAATCCCTAAGTTGATTATGTTGTAGCTGATTAGAGTCAGACTAAGGGGCTTCTACTTGTACAATTATCCCAGAATAGTTTAAAGAAGTTTCGCCTGAAGATATCCAATTATATTGTCTGAAGCTATACTTTGAACACTCCCTCACACTTGAACACATAATTTCAAATTACACTTCAGCATTTCTGTGGCACATTCTACTTTGTGCCTCTGTCTTTTTGCACATTCCTTTTGAGTTCATAGTTGCTCTATTTCCATTTCATCTGTAAAAATTGCTAGGAACATTGTTCAACTACCACTTTTTGTTTGGTACTTTGTCCATGTTAAGCAATAGAGAAGTACTCACTCTCTGAGGAGAAAAGTTCCACAATATAACCATATGCCCACATTAGAGGATGTAGAATTTAAAGCATTTTGAGACAAACAGTGATATTAGAATTCAAAGGCTTCTTAGGGACATTTTCTTGGAGCTCATTAGTTTACCCAGGAGAAATATAAATATCCACAAAATCTGGAGCTAATTAGTAAGTATCCGAATTAACACTAGATCTTAGACGTTGTGTTAAAACAAGTCACCATTGTATTGTTGTTACATCAGAATCCTTCCCTACTTGCAAATGGGTATAAGAAAATGAAAGAAAGGCATTAAAGCAAAATGTCTTATCTCTATAGGCATTTAATCCTAGTGGTGAGGGAAATGTCTGAACTCTTCCATTCAATAAAAGCTTGAAGTTTATAAGAGTATTTCCTACATATAAGAATTTGTGGCCGATTCATTGATTTATTTCAGCGTGGAGATATCCCTAACAAGAACTAGAGTTAAATAGAGTATATGGCAGTTATGATGTGTCAATGGCTTTTGAGGCATTTTCTACTCTAAAGAGGAATCAATTCCAGAAGTCTTCAATCACATCAGCAAAGCTGTATGTTCAACCTAATACTTGGTTTTACTTTTCCTACATTTATAATGAATAGGCTGATAAAATATCCAAACATATCTAAAGATATTTCAATAAAATCTCAAACTGTTGTGGATACATGGGTCACTAATTGGAACTGTAGGACAAATTAGGCTTGTCTGTGCTGTAGTTCAATCTCTAATCTGCTGGCTGAACAAAGTATTCAAAAATATTCACAGAATACCTCTAAGTAAAGTTCATGAGAGTTATATCTGTATAATTTTGCTAAGGTCAGGATAAAATCAACATTTTATAAGGTCAGCATTTAAAATCAACAGGATCTGTTGAATTCATGGATCCAGAATTTTATGGGCTCAAAATTTTATCAAAATAACTTTCAACAAAACACTGTTCTTTTTAAACTTGTCTATATCCTTTCACTTTTCAAATCCAAATAGCATATTCCCTTCAATATCTTCCTGAAAATTCTTTCCTTCCTTTACTTAGGAAAATGTGTGTTTATTACTTTTTTGGTTCCTCGTTTTTCTCTTTGTTCCAATCTTGTCCACAGTGGTGCTCACATTGCTCACATTTGTGTGAGAACTTTTCTTTTCCTCTTCCCTTCAATAATACCCCCCCAATTTTATTATCCTTTTTCATATCCATGGTTGTGGATATTTTGATGATGTCTAAACAGACCTATCTTTGCATCTGTTTAATATGAACTTTAGAACTATCAGAGAGTTTTATCCCCTAAATCCATCATTTCCACCTGTGGTCCTTATTACTAAGAATATCACTAATACAGTTGCTAGCCAGACCTGTGGAAGGACCTTAGATTTCTTCTTACCCTTCTACTCCCTCCCATTAGATAAGATGAATGATCAAGATTTTCTCAGGTTTTGTCACTAATATGATTTCTATGTACTCCTTTTCATGCCCCTGACACCAACCTGTTTCATTTACTCATCACTGTCACCTAGTCCTAAAACAACCATTTCCAAAGTATGCTTTTTCCCCGTATTCTTTTCATATTGGTCCTCTCCATCACCAAATTACTCTTTGTAAGCACACAGAGTGAAGACCTCAGACAAAAATTCTGCTATCATTCTTTGCTCACTACATTGACTGTTGGCCTTACATTTCCCATCTGTAAATGGATGTAATCTACCAGAAATAATGAAGAATATATTTGTTGACTTCTAGAGCAAGAAAAGAGAAGAGTGAAGAGACCTTACATTTTCCAACTTAACTTACAAATAAGGAAAGAGTCAAATTCAGTTTGTTGGTATAAAGTCACAAATTGTTTCATGCAGAAATAAAAATAAATTTTACCTCCTTGCTCTAAGGCCTAAGTCCTTTTAAGGTAACTACAGATATGTAAGTAGTATTATGTAAATTTTGTCATGTGTTACAGCTGTATTGAAGAACATACTCTTAATATATTACTGGAAAACATTGGTTATTGAATAGTATGTATATGAGAGCCATGGCTTTCATGTTATTTGAACTAATCACACTAAGTTGAAAGGTACAACTTATTCCATCAAAATGTGGAAATTAATGATTTTATTTATAAGAAAACAATACCGCCAAGAATAGTGAGCATACATGAAAGAGACTGTAGGAATTACATTATAGTTTTACTGTCTGTGATTACATTTCTTGATATTGAAACTCTCGTCTTGTTATTCTTATTGTATGTAATCCAAAGCTGTTGATTATTATGTATTCAATGTGGGAAATCTAGCTTCAAAATTGTGTAAAGTTTTTTTTTCCTTTTGAATCACAACATGGTCATTATCAGGGTACACTGTGGCCCTCATCATCATCATCAAAATTAATATTAGCATCATATTTGCTAACTATTGAAGTCTGATATGTATCTATGATTTTGCAATTATTTCTCTGTTGATTAATAATTTTAATGTTACCACTGTGCATACATCCATATTAAAATTTTGAACAAATAAAGAAACAAAAAAATTAAGCCATAACATGTAACTTGACTATGTGCTTATAACAAATTATGGAATAGAAATTTGAAGTATTGCAAATTCCTAACCAGTGTGAATTCACTTCCTCTCTCCCCACCACTACACACAAATATTTAAGAGTTTGAACAGAATCATTTCAAGTAATATACTGTAAATGTTACTACAATATCATGTGTATATCTAAAATACCCTTGAAAGTAATAAACTCTACTTTCTATTGAAGGTTAGTCATTCTATTCTAGGAAACTTTTGGAAAAATATACTGTATATCTTTGAAATGAAAAAAGGTCAAAAAAACAGCATAAAGTTTTAGAAGGTGTCTATCTTCAGAAATGTGTGTGTTTGTGTGTGTGTGTGTGTGTGTGTGTGTGTGTGTGTGTGTGTGTGTGTGTGAATAGAAAGACATACATTTTTAGAGATTATTTGTCATCAGAAATATATATATATGTCTACATTTATGTGTAGAATGATGTACATTACAATGAAACAAACATCTTAAAACATATTTAAAATTTAAAAAATACATCAAACCAAGTGCCACTGACTCATGCCTATAAATGGAGCTATTCTGGGTAATGAGATCTTAGATTTATTTTTGAAACTGGCCCAGACAGAAAAGTACTTGTTAGATTCTCATCTCCAATTAACCACTATAAACAGGAATTAGCTCTGTGCCTCAAGTTGTAGAGTGCTGGCATTGAGCATAAAAAGGCTTAAGGACAATGCACCGGCCTTGTAAACAACAACAACAACAACAGCAACAAAATATATTACATTAATTTCACAAAAGCATCTTTTAACTGCTGTGAACATTTCTTAGAAACATGAATACATGCCTCTGGAAAGTGTTAAGTAAAAGTATAGAATATTTACATCTATGTTAAATACATGACTATTTAGATTGTTTAAGATATTTAGGTAATGATTAGGAATTAAAAATAATGATAGCATATCAAGACTGGTGTTTTATTCTATTTTGCAATAGTAATAAAATAATATTTGTAATGATTATGTAAAATTACTCTTGTTTGGTATTTGAATTATAATAAATGTTAAACATTTTTAAATGATTTCCATAGTAAAGAATCATTTTTAATGGTATCAATTCTTTTGTAATTTCAAAACTATTAAGAAATTTATTCCAAGGCTGGTTACTCTAAGACTGTATTTGTTTTCTTATTCTAGTTTTCATATGTTGGTAGAAATTAAAATTCCAAAAATTCAATGGATGTTGGCATTCAGGAACATCTTCATAGATACTAATATTAGAGCCCCTTAAATGGAAATGCTTTATTTCATTTGTTAATTTCACAAATAAATCAAGAATATTGTGTATTTTGTTTCTTTTCATTGCTATTAGATCTTATCCTGAGAATACTTTTTTTCTTAGCAAAGTAGAGAAAAGCAATTGGATTGAGCAAGTAACATATGGCTTTCATAAATCACAGGTGTACAGATTTGGGTCTTCTGTCATTTGCTAAATGTTTCTTCCAGCAAAGGTTATCAATTACTTATAAGTGATGCATAATCCCTAGGTATTCCAGGTATCACATACACTTTTTGATTGAGTTATCTCTGTAAAACTAAAACAAACAGACCAAAAAACTCAAAATAAACAGAAATCAAATCTTTGTTCTAAAAGCTGTAGTTTACAAATAGATTTAGCCAACACCGAAAACATCTTTTTAGGTATTCTTCAATTTGTGTGAAGTATCTTTAACAATAGTTTTTTGGGTTTTTTTTTGCTAACATGTAATTCACATGCCATATATTATCTCCTTCTATAGTATACAATTTAGTGATTTGGAAGTGAATTGTACAATCATAGATTTTCCAAGCCTAATTTTCCCTTGCATTTCTTCAAACAGAAATGGTGTAAATTTTAGAACAGACATTAAAATAGATATAAAATTCACTTACAATAATTTGTCCAGCATACATCCTCTATTGTGTGTCTTATCAAAATTCGTTTTGGGGGATTATTTCCAAGGTCTCACACAGACTATTGAAGTGCACTGTCAGTGAACTACATTCTATGTCCAAATAAGTTTTTTAATTCTCTTTAATACACACATAGAAGTGTAATGGCTGAATCATATACAATTCTCTTTGACCTTTTGAAGACTTGAAAACTTGCTTGCTAAAATGATTGCAGTATTATACAAATCAATCTACTATGTGGAGTATATCAATTTCTCCACAAATGCATTACTGTATTTTGCGTCATCTATTTATATTATGGTCATACTTGTGAGTTTTCATTTTATATTTTCTTAGAAACTAAAGAGGAGCTTATTTCATATGCTCCTCCTATTGACTATTAATTTACATATGTTCTTTAAAGAAATATCCTGTTTGGGAAAACATTATATAAAATTAGAAGATATAAAAGTACTTAAGAATCAGTATCATTGTAGCATTAACATTGTACCATTAACAAATATGTGCCCTCTATCTGTTGGATATGTTTTCACTTCTTTCATAGAATTATAAAAGGTTATCAGTTGATATTAACCAGTACATTCTTCTTTTCTTTAGCCACTAATGCTTTCCATGTCAAATTTTTAGAAACCTTTACTGATCCAATGTCATGAATTTTTACATTTATGTTTTATAGGTTTTTACATCTCACATTTAGTTTGATAATCATATTTTATTTTAAAATTTTGTATAAGGTTTGAGGAAGTAGTCTAAGCTCATTCTTTAAATCTAAAGAGGCAATAGTGCAAATACACCAATTTAAGATTCTATTTTTATTTAATAAAGTCATGGCATCCTCTTCAAAATCTGTTGACCATAAAACTAAGGATTTATTTTTGACAAATCTGTTACATTCTTCTATGTGTCTGTTCTTATAGTAGACTAAACATGGTAATATGATTCAAATCTAGTATGAGGGCTCAAGCTACAGCAGTTTACAAAATTGTTCTGACTGACCTGTATTCCTTGAATTTACATACAAATTTATTGAGCAGGTGGACCAGTATTTAACAGTTATCTAGATGTTTGATAATCAATCATATTTGGCACTTTGTGAAAACACACGATCCCAGATATTACATATAGTAAAATGTCTTAAGAGAATGCTTGAAAAAACTAAAATTAATCTAGGAATGAGTTAAAATTTAGATAACACTATAGCACAATCAACCTGAATGATAATGATTTGAGCTGTACTACAGAGGAGAGTGAGAGGGGATAGAATAGAATGATGGACCACATGCGAGCTGTATGTCATTGGTTTTGTGTATGTCATTGGTTTTGTGTTTCAAAAAACAGAAAGTCTTGAGAGAGGAGGAGGAGGAAAATAATTAAAGTGTCCTGAATCAAGTTTCTTTGTAATCCACCTAATAGTGTGGACTGAGAGTCAGAGAAGATGGGAAAAAATAAAATTGAAAATAAAGCATTGTATAGACCTGTTACAATGTAAAGAAATTGTAATAAGATTGTGATAATTAATTACCAAAGAAATAAGGGAAAGAATAGGTAAAATCTAAAGGCAAAAAGAATGAAGAGAAAAAAGAAGCAAAGTAAAACCTTTATCAACAAACGCAAGGGTTTGGAAGTGGAAATATTCTAAGTAACAATAAAATAACAATAAAATTTGCTAACATGGATAGAATATGGATCACATTGTAGCATATATAATTTTGAAAAAACATACTAGGAATGAAAATTTAAAAGTCATAATTTAAAGCACTATTTACATTATAACTGCACAGTATAGTTCAGAGGTAAAAACTTAGTTTAGCATATGTAAAACAATGTTATCGCAAGTGATATCCCAGTGATATCCCAAGCATTACAAACTACACACAAATCATACACACACAAAAACCACATAAACACACACACATACCACATACACACATTGGGATTATTATTATCATATTAAACAAAAGAAATTACCACAAATAGTAAAAAGTAATTTAATATAGTAAATCATAATATTGCTTGTACTATTTAAAAGTTTAGTAGAAATAAAATAGTCACAATATACTTGGATTCTTATAGATTAAGTTAATTGAAAAATAAGAAATTGAAGACATGAGAACCTTTGCAAACAAGTTTTAAATAATGAACATTTTGAAGCATTTATCCTTTTATTTTGACAAAATATTGATGTTACTGGTGATAACCAGCTGCTCTATATCTCACTAGGGATGGCCATATCTCTAATCATTTCAATATGGATATTTTTATAATGAGGTCTCAGTTTCTCAGGCTCCCCTGAATTACAAACCCTATTCACAGTTACTACCATAACTAGAAAATGGAAGCCACAAATCACCTTGCCCAGCTCAAACTTATTTTTAATTCAAGTACAAATATTTACAAAAAATAACCGGGTTATGAAGTTTTTCTTAATAAAGTATGTGTTTCTTGGAAATATAGTAAGTATTTGTTACCTGGAAAATATATTTAGATCTATAAGAAAATAAATTTATTTAAATTCACCTTCCATATATAAATTAAGGAAATAATTTTAGATATTCACATGTTAAATATTTTAAAAGCAAAATATATGTGCCTGAATAATTTACATGTGTTAAAATCATGCAAAATTAAATTAACTAATCCTACAACTATGAAAAAAGAATTACCCTAAAGAAACAAAAGAAGTTCAAAATTTGAAATTTAGAAAATAAAATGAATTGTACTGTTTAGTTGACCTAAATAACTGCAAACCATCTGTATATCAATTTTATAATGAAAATACATGAACAAAGAAAGCAAAAGTACAGTAGTTGTTTGAGTGTAGAAATAAAACCCATGGGGGGGATATCAATGTTCCTTCCATAAGAAATGTACTCTTTACCTTATGTAACTGTAACCACTCTGTATATTACCTTCACAATAAATAAAATTGAAATTAAAAATGAAACAAATAATATACCAATTAAGAATTCTTAAAAGCCATTGGTTAAAAACTTTGTAAAATCTGCCCCCAGTACCCGAAGGATATACTTTGATGATAATATTTAAACACATAAATTTCAGCAGAGAAGCAAAAAGTTTAAAAACTGTTACAAAGTATAGTTATAAGTCAGAATATAATACTATAATAATACTAGATGATTATTTTTAATTTTAATTTTTACTGTGAAAATACTGTACAGAGGGATTACAATTATATTGGAAAGATAATGAGTACATTTCCTATCAAGCATAGTAGCCTCCTCCTTTGTTTCCCCTTCCGATCCTCTCCCAGTCCCCCCACCCAATCTTCCTCATCACCCACCAAAGTTGTAAGTTTGTTTTTCCATATAACGACTTGTACATCTCATTGTTGAAATGGATTCACCTGTATACTTATTTAAATGATTTGTTTTTTCCCTTGCCCACCACAAATTATACGAACCTCAAATACAGTGAAAGCAGGAGTTATGGTATTGGGGAGGGACATACAAAGAAACAAAGAAATAATCTTATAAATGTGTTAGAAACAATCACCTGAAAGAAAAAGAAAACATTGAAATACATATCATGGTGTTCATTTCCCTAACATCAACTTATCTAACCTTTTCTGCTTGACTCAGACATATAATAGTTATTGCAAATAAGGGAAACAATGGATACTAAGTTTTTTGGGCCTGGATTACTTCATTTAATATAATTTTTTCCAAGTCTTTCCATTTCCTAAGAAATGGTGCAATATCATTCTTTCTGATGGAGGCATAGAATTCCATTATGTATATATACCACATTTTCTTGATCCATGCATCTACAGAGGGGCATCTGGGTTGGTTGCATATTTTAGCTAGGGTAAATAAGGCTGCAATAAACATAGACGTGCTGGTAGCTGAAGTGTGATCTTGTTTGTGAACATTTGGGTAAATGCCCAAAAGTGGGATTGCTAGGTCATAGGGGAGCTCTATGTGGAGTCTTTTGAGGAACCTCCATACTACTTTCCAAAGTGGTTAAAAAAGTTTACACTCCCACCAACAATGCAATAAGGTTCCCTTCTGTCCACATCCCCTCCAGCATCTGTTGTTATTATAGTTCTTGATTATAGCCATTCTAAATGGGGTAAGGCGGTATCTCAATGTTGTTTTGATTTGCATTACTTTTATGGCTAGAGAGTTTGAGCATTTCTTCATGTGTCTATTGGAAATCCTTCTTTCCTCCTCTGAGAAATTTCTCTGTAAGTCTTTAGCCCACTTATTTATTGGGCAGTTGTTTCTTTGAAAATTTGTTGCTGGGGAATTTAATTTTTTGAGTTCCAAGTATATTTTAGATATGAGACCCTTGTCTGTTATATGGCTAGTGAAGATCTTCTCCCAATCCTTGGGCTTTCTATTCATCTTGCTAGCTATGTCCTTTGCCATGCAGAAAATCTGCAATTTCTTGCAATCCCATTTGTCGAACCTTTCTTTGATGTGTTGTGTTTCTGGGTCTCTATAAGAAAATTTCGGCCTGTGCCATGGAGACCTGGGGTTTCTCCCATTAAATCCTGTAATGTTTTAAGCGTGGTTACTTTGACTCTGAGGTCTTTGATCCATTTGGAGTTAATTCTGGTGCAGGGTGATATATAAGGATCTAGATTTAGCTTTCTAGAAGTGATGAACCTATTTTGCCAGCACCATTTACTGAAGAGGCTGATTTTATTCCATTCTATTTTTTTTAGCTCCCTTATCCTTATCCAAGATTAAATGGCTATAGGTCTGTAGTTTCATTTCAAGGTTTTCAATTCTATTCCATTGGTCCTGAGGTCTGTTCTTGTGGCAGTACCAAGCTGTTTTTATTACTATGGCTTTGTAGTAGAGTTTGAAATTTGGTACTGATATTCCTCCAGCACTATTCTTTCTGTTAAGGATCATTTTAGATATTACTGGGTCTTTTATTTTTCCATATACATTTTTGGATTGCCGCTTTTATTTCCTTGAAGAATGAGGATGGAATATTGATAGGTATCGCATTGGATTTGAAGATAGCCTTGTGAAGTATCGCCATTTTGACGATGTTGATCTTTCCAGTCCAGGAACATGAGAGTTTTTGCCACTTGTTTTTTCATAAGCCAAAGTTCTTTGATTATTTAATCTCAAATTTAATGATGACATTACAATTCTATGTGTGATTAAATAATTCTTATAAAACTCATTAAGTGTTTTAGCTACTTTAAAGGCTGAGGTATTTTTTTTATTTTAATTTTATTTTTTGTGAACATACTGTACAGAGGGGTTACAATTACATGGGCAAGATAATGAGTACATTTCATATCAAGCATTGCAACCTCCTCCTTTGTTTGCCTTCACATCACTTACCAGCCACCCCACCCCCGTGCTCCCACACAATCCCCCCGCCCCCAGGCAACAAAGTTGTAAAGTTCGTTTTTGACATGACAACTTGTACTTCTCATATTTGCATCGGGTCCACCTGTATCCTTAAACGACTTATTTTTCCCCATCTCCTCCCCAAATTATACCGACATGAAATATAGTGAAACAGGGGTGATACTGTGGGGGAGGGACATACAAAGCTACAAAGAAATAATCTTATAAAAGAGTTAGAAACAAATGCACGAAAGAAAAAAAACATTTAAATACATATCTAAGGGTTCATTTTCCTAACATCACATTATCTGATCTTTCCTGCTTGACTCATATATATACTAGATATTGCAAATAAGGGAAACCATGGGACCTATGTTTCTTTGGGCTTGTATTACTTCACTTAATATATTTTTTTCCCAAGACTTTCCATTTCCTAACAAATGGGGAAATGTCAATTTTTCTGATGGAGGCAAAGAATTCCATTGTGTATATATACCATATTTTCTTGATCCATTCATCTACTGAGGGGCATCTAGGTTGGTTCCATATCTTAGCTATGGTAAATAATACTGCAATAAACATAGTTGTGCTGGTAGCTTTAGTGTGCTCTTGTTTGTAAATATTTGGATAAATGCCCAATAGTGGGATTG
Organism: Dipodomys spectabilis; assembly: GCF_019054845.1. Classification (NCBI taxonomy): domain Eukaryota; kingdom Metazoa; phylum Chordata; class Mammalia; order Rodentia; family Heteromyidae; genus Dipodomys; species Dipodomys spectabilis. The sequence goes on along the minus strand of NW_024872236.1, from coordinate 9,869 downwards.
CTGGGTCATAGGGGAGTTCTATGTGGAGTCTTTTGAGGAACCTCCATACTGCTTTCCAAAGTGGTTGAACAAGTTTACATTCCCACCAACAATGAAGTAAGATTCCCTTCTGTCCACATCCCCTCCAGCATCTGTTGTTGTTAGAGTTCTTGATTTTTGCCATTCTAACTGGATTGAGGTGGTATCTCAATGTTGTTTTGATTTGCATTTCTTTTATGGCTTCTATGGCTAGGGAGGTTGAGCATTTCTTCATGTGTCTATTGGCCATCCTTCTTTCTTCTTCAGAGAAGTTTCTCTTCAAGTCTTTAGCCCACTTATTTATTGGGCACTTGTTTCTTTGAGGATTTGTTGTTGGGGGATTTAATTTTTTGAGTTTCAAGTATATTTTAGATATGAGACCCTCGACCGCTGTATGGCTAGTGAAGATCTTCTCCCAATCTGTGGGCTTTCTATTGATCTTGCTAGCTATGTCCTTTATGCAGAAGCTGTGCAACTTCATGCAATCCCATTTGTCCAACCTTTCTTTGATGTGTTGTGTTTCTGGGTCTCTATTAAGAAAATTTCGGCATGAGCCAAGGAGGCCTAGGTTTTCTCTAATTCCATCCTGTAATGTTTCCAGAGTGTCTGCTTTGACTCCGAGGTCCTTGATCCATTTGGAGTTGATTCTGCTGCAGGGTGATATATAAGGATCTAGCTTTACTTTTCTACAAGTAGTTAACCATTTTGCCAGCACCATTTACTGAAGAGGTTGTTTTTCTTCCATTCTATTTTTTAGCTCCCTTATCAAAAATTAGATGGCTATAGGTCAGTAGGTTCATCTCTGGGTTTTCAATTCTATTCCAATTGTCCTGAGGTCTGTTCTTGTGACAATACCAAGCGGATTTGATTACTATGGCTTTATAGTAGAGTTTGAAATTTGGTATTGATATTCCTCCAGCAGTGTTTTTTCCATTGAGGAGCGTTTTTGCTATTCGGGGTGTTTTATTGTTCCATATGAATTTTTGGATTGCCTCTTCTATTTCCTTGAAGAATGAGGTTGGAATTTTGATAGGTATCGCATTGAAGTTGTAGATAGCCTTGGTAAGTATTGCCATTTTCACGATGTTAATCTTTCCAATCCAGGAGCGTGGGAGGTTTTGCCATTTTCTAAGTTCTGTTTGATTTCATTTTTCAAGATTTTAAAGTTTTCATCAAAGACATCCTTCACTTCTTTGGTTTAGTTAATTCCTAGGTATTTTATATTTTGAGGGCCTGTTACAAATGGAGTTACTTCCCTAATTTCAGACACACTTTTCTCATTGTTGGCATACAGAAAAGCCATTGATTTTGCCAAAGTTTTGAATCACCCTGAGTAATTTGGGAGTGGAGTCTATGGGATTCTTTAAATACAAGGTCATGTTATCTGCAAAGAGCGAGAGTTTTATTTCTTCTTTCCCTATTCAGATCCCCTTTATGTTTACATCTTGTCTTATTGCTGTAGCTAGACATTCTAATACCAGAATGAAGAGAAGTGGACAGAGTGGACATCCTTGTCTTATTCCTGAGTTAAGAGGAAATGGCTTTAGGTTTTCAACATTAAGTATAATGCTGGCTGTATGTTTGTCAAATAAAGCCTTTATTGTATTGAGGAATGTTCCATGGATTCCTAATTTTTCCAAAACCTTCATCATAAAGGGGTGTTGGATGTTCTCGAATGCTTTTCCTGCATCTATTGAGATAACCATGTGGCTCTTATCCTTGCTCCTGTTGATGTGATGAATAATATTAATTGATTTGCGCATATTGAACCAGCTTTGCATCCCTGAAATGAATCCTGTTTGATCGTGGTGTATGATTTTTTGGATGAATTGTTGAAGTCGATTCGCCAAAATTTTGTTGAGAAGTTTTGCATCAATGTTCATCAAAGAAATGGGTCTATAGTTCTCTTTCTTTGATAAGTCCCTGCCTAGTTTTGGGATGAGGGTTATGATGGCTTCATAGAATGTGTTCGGTAGTGAACTTTCTCTTTCAATTTCATTGAAGAGTTGGAGCAGTATTGGTGTGAGCTCTGCTTTGAAGGCCTTGTAGAATTCCGCTGTAAAACCATCTGGTCCTGGACTTTTCTTAGCTGGAAGGTCTCTTATTGCTGTTTCTATTTCAATGCTTGATATGGGAATGTTAAGATGGTTTAACTCATCTTGATTTAGTTTTGGCATGTCTATGTTTGCTAGGAAAATGTCCATTTCTGTCAAGTTCTCAAACTTATTAGCATAATGTTTTGAGAAGTATTCTCTTATAATGTTCTGAATCTTGAATCTTGGTTGTTTTCATGCTGATGTTTCCATTCTCATCTCTAAGTTTATTTATTTGGGTGTGTTCTCTTCTTTTTCTGATAAGATTTGCTAAGGGTTTGTCAATTTTGTTAATTTTTTCGAAGAACCAACTCTTTGTTTTGTTCTTTCTTTCTAAGTTTCTTTGGATTCTAATTCATTTAATTCTGATTTAATTTTAATTATTTCTTTCCATCTACTGGTTTGCGGTTTTTCTTGATGCTCTTTTTCAAGTAGGTTCAGATGTCTCATTAAATTGTTGATTTCTGATCTCTCCAATTTGTTGATGTAGGAGCTCAGAGGTATAAACATCCATCTGAGTACTGTCTTTGCTGTGTCCCAGAGGAGCTGGTAATTTGTGTGCTCATTTTTGTTGAATAGCATGAACATTTGAATTTCCTTTCTAATCTCTTCCATGACCCACACGTGATTCATCAGTGGGCTGTTCAGCCTCCATGTGTTATCAGAATTTCTTTGGTGGCTTTTGGTTTTGAGTTCTAATTTTATTCCTTGTGTTCAGAGAGAATGCAGGGTATAAATTCAATGTTTCTGAATTTGGACAAGATTGCTTTGTGGCCTAAAATGTGCTCTATTTTAGAAAATGTTACATGAGGTGCTGAGAAAAACGTGTGTTCTGATGCTGCTGGGTGAAATATTCAGTAGATGTCTGTTAAATCTAGTTGATCTATGCAGCTGTTTAGATCAGAAGTTTCTCTGTTAAGTTTTTGCCGAGTTGATCTATCTAGTGGGGAGAGTGGTGTGTTAAAATCCCCAACAATTAATGTCTTTGGATCCATGTGGGATTTGAGGGAAAGTAGTGTTTCTTGGATAAACTTGGGTGCTCCATTGTTTGGCGAATAGATATTTACAGTTGTAATATCCTCCCTAAGGAGAGATACTTTAATTAGCATGTAGCAACCTTCTTTATCTCTTCTCACAAATTTTAATTTGAAGTCTATTTTATCTGATATTAGCATTGCAACTCCTGCCTGTTTATGGGGGCCGTTTGCTTGGTAGATTTTGCTCCAACCTTTAACAGTGAAAATGTGTTTGTTTTAATGGGAAGATGTGACTCCTGAAAGCAACAGATAAAAGAACCTTGATTTTTATTCCAACTAGAGAGTCTATGTTGCCTAATTGGAGAGTTAAGTCCAGTAATGTTAAGTTAAATGACTGAGAGGTATTTGGGGGTTCCTGCCATGTTATCCACTTTCTTGGGGGTTGCAAAAACTGGATTCTTCCTATGGTTCTTGGATTCTCAGTTTGGGTGCAGTTTCTTGGCCTTTATTGTGATCTTGTTGGTTTTCTATGTGTAGGACATCTTTAAGAATCTTTTGTAGGGCTGGTTTGGTGGAGATGTATTGTTTCAATTTATCTTTGCTATGGAAGGTTTTTACTTGGCCCTCAGTTATGAAGGAGAGTTTAGCTGGGTACAGTATTCTTGGTTGATAGTTGTTTGTTTTTAGGGCATGGCATATATCATTCCAGGCTCTTCTTGTTTTGATTGTCTCTGCTGAGAAATCTGAGGTGATTCTAATTGGTTTCCCTTTATAGGTGATTAATCTATTCTCCTTCACAGCTTTTTGGTCTGAGTTGGTCCTGTGTGGATTATAATGTGCCGGAGGGATATTCTATACTGATCTGGTCTATTTGGAGTTCGAGAAGTTTCTTGTATCTGAATAGGCCTATCTTTTTGCATGTTTGGGAAGTTCTCTGCTAGGATCCTGTAAAACAAATTTCCTAGACCATTAACTTCTTTTACTAGATGCTCCTCTACACACATTATCCTTAGATTAGGCCTTCTGAAGGTGTCTTCCAAGTGTTGGATAGATCTCTCATATTTCTTGGAATTGTCTTGGATGATTGTATGCTCTTTCTCTATAATATCTAGGCTATCTTCAGTCTCTGAGTTTCGATCTTCTGCATGGTCTAACCTGATGTCAAGACTTTCTACTTTGTTTTTTATTTCTTTTCCTTCTAATTGTTCAGCTTTAATGGCTTCAAATTCTTTGTTGAAGCTTTGTTTTAGATCTTGTACGGACTTCTTTACTTCCTTAATTTGGTATTTAGTGTTTATTCTCAAATCATTTAATTGATTGTTTATGGTTTCCTTGGACTCCCATTCCTTCTGTTGGGTTCCATTCAGCATTCCCTTTGTGGTCTCCCTGACTTCCTTCAGCTCTTTGTTAATGGATCCCATGAATGCCTTTAGTGATCTTTGTGTATTCTCATCCTCCTCTCTCAATTCCTATATTACTCTCTGCTTAGCTTCCTCCCGTTCATGCCATTCTTGTAGTTCTCTTTGAGTGTTGTCAGCCTGTTCATGCCATTCCTGCCTTTCTTTTTGAGTACTCTCAAGCTGCTCATGCAAATCCTGTATCAGGTTTTGAGTAGCTTCCTCACGCTCATGATATTCCTCCATAAACCTTTGGATTGCTTCCTCTCTCTCCCTCTCACGCTCATACAGAATCCTTTGTATGTTTTCAATCTTTTCCTGCATTGACCTTTTTTGGCCTCCTCTCTCTCCCTATCACGCTCATACAGAGTTCTTTGTATGTTTTCAATCTTTTCATTTATCATGTTTGCCAGCAGTGTTTGTAGAGCTATTTGGGAAATCTCCTCTGGATTATTCATTATCTGTTCTGTCCCCTGATTATCATGAGTGGGAGTGGAGATACCCAGACTTGCCATTTTTCTTGTGGTTTTCCGGCTTACTCTGCCCATTTGGAATGAAAGTAACACCAGTTTTGTGCTAGAACACTTACTTAGGGCAAGCATCAACCAAAGTCTGTATATACACAGTCAATAGTCTGCAGATACAATCTAGTTCAACAGATACCTCTATTCAACATCAAACAAGTATATATTAATGGGCTATAAACCACAAAGAAGAATTTGGTTAAACAGAAATTATTAGGGTTAGGGAGAGATGTAGGTAAAAAATAGGAATAGAGTGATGTGGAAAGGCACAGGGAGAGTTAACTAGTACTAGTCTCAAAGCAGGAAACAGTTTGGATAGGATTAAAGTAGTGAGAGAGAAATCAAGAAGAAAAAGAAAGGGAACAAAAAGAGACCATAAAAAATAGAAGATTAAAAATTAATAATATGCAGATTGAGAACAAACTATTCAAAGAACGTTAGTATAATGAGACAAGGGGAGGGATATAAACGAGATGTGAAAAACTTAAAAATAAAAATACCTAAAATATTATATAGGTATAAAGAGGTAGTACTGCCATTAAGGAATGTAAGTCTCAGAAGTTTTGAATTGAGTAATAAATTTGTGGATTAAGTGTGTACACAATGGGGGATAGGGTCTAATATTCAACTAGGGTTTATCTGAGGATGTGCAGAACAACAATTTAGTCTCATAAAGAAGAACAAAAGAGAGGAAAAGGTGAGAAGAATAAGGAAGAAAGAAAAAAAGATCAGAATTTCAGTCGAGCTAAGCAAAAAACAAAAAGAAATTTTTTTTAAAGAAGAAAAAAAAAGAAGGAAAAATGCACACACATATGTACCCCTAAAATAAAGATTATAAGGAGGAAAAAAAGTTACTAGAAAACAATTTTTTTCAAAAAAGGTGAAAATTAAAAATTAGAAAACGTTTTAGAAAAGAAAAAAAATTTGTAAAAGGTATAAAAAAAAAAAACAAGAAGATTAAAATAAAACAGTTCTTTGATTTTGTGGGGGAGGTTTGGGAAAAATCCTATATCTCCCTTGTGTCTGTAATCAGCCTCTGGTTGGAGTCTCTGGTCTGCTTATGGTCCTGTGGCTTGGTCGGTTTCTTAATTCAGTTTGTTTGGACAGGCAGAAAAATGCTCTGCTTTGCCCAGGATTTTTCGATCCTCCTCCCAAGTTACTTCAATGGGACGGGGGTTTGCTTTGAGTATCACAAAAGACGGTGATGGCTTTTTCCTCAAGTTTGGAGATGCCGTGATGAGGCCAGGTTCTGGGAAGAGTTGAGGTCTTTCAGTAAACAGTAGCTTTTCCTGGTGGCTAGTTTGTGAGAAACACACAGAGCCCAGCCAGGAGCCACTCTCAGGGTTTCTGTTTACTGATGTCGAGGCTGCTAAAGGGAGGGGCAGCCTCTGGCTCTGATTACCCAATGAAGAAATCCACTCCTAGGGCTGGCGCCTGAACTGGGTGACTTTTCCCTGGGTGGAGCTGAGTCTGGCAGGTCACACCATTAAGTTCTTGTGACCTGCTAAATGACCCTAGTTTTATTCCAAGTCTTGAGTTGGAGCTAGCAGCTCCTCGGAGCTTTGTTGGTATCCAAGATGGAGATCTCCGGTACTGGGGGGGGGGGGGGGGGAGGAGTGGCCTTCCCTCCTCTGCTTCCTGAGAAGGAGTGAGGACGTCAGGTTTCTACTGAAGCCGCGTCTTGGTTCCTGGGTCATCTCTGGTCTGGGAACTGGAGGATAAAGATGTGTGCTCCGTGTCGGTTCTTGCTGGTGTTGAGTAGAATTCGCTCACCTGCTCCATATGGTTCTTTTGTCCTGGACTCTCTCTGTTTCAGGTATGGCATCTGTGACCGCTGCAGCCACCCCTGTCACAGATGCTGCAGCGGCAGCTGCTTGCAAGAGCTCAGATCTGTCTCCTTGCCTGGATATTCCCTCTCTGGCCTAACTCTCTGACCTGTGATGGCACACTTGGTGTGATTCTCTGGCTTGGGACTGTTCACTGGAACTCTAAAACTGCTTTCTATGTGAGAGCTTGTTTTCCTCCAGCTTCTCCTCCGCCATCTTCCCATGTCCTTCCGTTTTTGCCACTTTCTAAGATCTGTTTTGAATTCCTTTTTCAAGTTTTTAAGGTTTTCATCATAGAGGTCCTTCACTTCTTTGGTTAGGTTAATTCCTAGATATTTTATTTTTTGTGGGCTATTACGAATGGAATTGCTTTCCTAATTTCAGCCACACTTTTCTCATTGTTGGCATACAGAAATGCCTTTGATTTTTGAGATTTAAATTTATACTCTGCTACTTCGCCAAAGTTTTGAGTAATTTGGGAGTGGATTCTGTGTGATTCTTTAAATAAAAGATCATGTCAACTGCAAAGAAGGAGAGTTTAAATTCTTTCCCTACTTGGATCCCCATTATGTTTGCATCTTGTCTTATTACTATATCTAGGCATTCAAATACTAGATTGAATAGCAGTAGAGAGACTGGACATCCTTGTCTCATTCTTGAGTTAAGAGGAAATGGCTTTAGTTTTTCAGCATTATGTATATTGCTGGCTGTAGGTTTGTCATATACAGCCTTTATTGTATTGAGGAAGGTTTCATGGATTCCTAATTTTTCCAGAACCTTCATCATAATGGGAAGTTGGATTTTGTTAAATAATTTTTCTGCATCTATTGAAATAACCATGTGGTTCTTATCCTTGCTCTTGTTGATGTGATTAATTATATTAAATGACTTGCCCATATTGAACCAGCTTTGCTTCCCTGAAATGAATCCTGTTTGATCATCATGTATGATTTTTGGATGAACTTTTGAAGTCGATTGGCCAAAATTTTTTGACAAGTTTTGCATCAATGATCATCAAAGTAATGGGTCTATAGTTCTCTTTCTTTGATGAGTCCCTGCCTGGTTTTGGGATGAGGGTTATGATGGCTTCATAGAATGAATTCGGTAGTGAACTTTCTCTTTCAATTTCATTGAAGAGTTGGAAGTGTATTGGTGTGAGCTCTGCTTTGAAGGCCTTGTAGAATTCTGCTGTTAAACCATCTGGTCCTTGGTTTTTCATAGATGGGAGTCTCTTATTGATGTTTCTATTTCAATACTTGATATGGTCCTGTTAGATGATTTATCTCATCTTGTGTTAGTTTCAGCATGTCAATATTTGTTAGGAAAAGGTCCGTTTCTGTCATGTTCTCAAACTTCTTAGCATAAGATTTTGAGAAGTATTCCCTTATAATGTTCTGAGTCTTGGTTGTTTGTGGAGTAATGTTTCCATTCTCATCTCTAAGTTTATTTATTTGGGTGTGTTCTCTTCTTTTTCTGATAATATTTGCTAAGGGTCTGTTAATTTTGTTTTTTTCGAAGAACCAACTCATTGTTTGATTGATTCTTTCTATAGTTTTTTTGGATTCTAATTCATTTAATTCTGATTTAATTTTAATTATTTCTTTCAATCTACTGGTTTGGGATTTATATTGCTGCTCGTTTTCAAGGATGCTCAGATGCCTCATTAGTTTGTTGGTTTCAGATCTCACCAATTTGTTCATGTAGGAACTCAGAGCTATAAACTTGCCCCTGAGTACTGCTTTGTTGTGTCCCAGAGGAGCTGGTAGTTTGTGTGTTCATTTTTGTTGAATATCATGAACATTTGAATTTCCTTTCTAGTCTCTTCCATGACCCACTCGTGATTCAGCAGTGTGTTGTTCAGCCTCAATGTGTTACAGGAATTTCTTTGGTGGCTTTTGATGTTGAGTTCTAATTTTACTCCCTTGTGGTCTGAGAGAATGTAAGGTATAAATTCAATGTTTCTTAATTTGGACAAGTTTTCTTTGTGTCCTTCAATGTGGTATATTTTGGAAAATGTTCCATGTGCTACTGAGAAAAACGTGTATTCTGAAGCTGTTGGGTGAGATATTCAGTAGATGTCTGTTAAATCTAGTGGATCTATGCAGTTGTTTATATCTTCGGTTTCTCTGTTGAGATTTTGCCGAGTTGATCTATCTAGTGGGAAAGTGATGTGTTAAAGTCCCCAACAATTAATGTCTTTGGATCTATGTGGTATTTGAGGGAAAGTAATACTTCTTGGATAAATTTGGGTGCTCCGTTGTTTGGCGAATAGACGTTTAGAATTTTAATATCCTCCTGAAGGAAAGATCCATTAATTAATATGTAGAGACCTTCTTTATCTCTTCTTACTAATTTTAATATGAAATCTATTTCATCTGATATTAGGATTACAACTCCAGCTTTTTTATGGAGGCCATTTGCTTGGTACATTTTGTTCTAACCTTTCACATTGAAAATGTGTTTGTTTTTATGGGCAAGATTTCTGAAGGCAGCAGATAGAAGGATCTTTTTAATCCAGCTAGACAGTGTATGTCGCTAATTGGAGAGTTAAGTCCATTAATGTTAAGAGATAGGACAGAGTGGTACTTAGGAGTTTCTGCCATTTTATCCACTTTCTTGGGGGCTGCGGCAACTAGGTTCTTCCTATGGCTCTTGGATTCTCAGTTTGGGGGCAGTTTCTTGGCCTCTATTGTGGTCTTGTTGGTTTTCTATGTGTAGGACATCTTTAAGAATCTTTTGTAGGGCTGGTTAGGTAGAGATATATTGTTTCAATTTTTCATTGCTATGGAAGTTATTTAGTTGCCCTTCGGTTATGAAGGAGAATGCAGCTGGGTACAGTACTTTTGGTTCATTGTTGTTTGTCTTTAGGGCATGGCATACATCATTCCAGGCTTTTCTTGCTTTGATTGTCTCTGCTGAGATATCTGAGGTGATTCTAATTGGTTTCCCTTTATAGGTGATTGATCTTTTCTCCTTGACAGATTTAAGGATGTTTTCATTGGTCTGAATTGATCCTGTGCGGATTATAATGTGA
>NW_024872235.1:0-20445 GCF_019054845.1 Dipodomys spectabilis | reverse complement strand
CCAAACCAAAAATTTGAAAAAGTAAGCATCATTCTGTTGGATTCCAAAGAAATGATGAAGGATTACAAAAGCTTAAGCCTGGAGAAATAGAAATGATATCTAATGTAGCACATTGTAGACCTGGCTAAATGAGAATTTAGATTCAAAATAAATATTTTGTTTGTAATTTCATATTCTACAGAATATTACAAAATTCTTTTTAAATAGAAGTTTTAATTTACAAATTCACAAATGATTCTGGCATTCTATTTGTCTAGAATATTCTTTCAAGAGAGTTATAATTAGGACTTAGTTAATAGATAATTCCAACAGTTCATGTATAACGTGATAATGTGAATAATCTAGAAAGAGTTGCCAACAAATGGGTGATAGTAATTTATAAATTTAGATAAAGAGCAATATTTTGAGATTTTGGTGTAACATGGTATGAAGAGAGTTATTGTGAGACATCTTTTTTCTTCTACCTATACATAACACAGGAAGAAATTTCTTTTTTTATTGTGAAAATATTGTACAGAGGGGTTACAATTACATGGGCAAGATCATGAGTACATTTCTTATCAAGCATTGCAGCCTCCTCCTTTGTTTACCCTTCACATCCCTTCTCAGCCTCCTCACACCTCCCCAAGCAGTCCTCCTTCTCGCCCCACCCACACCAAACTTGTAAAATTCGTAGTAATTTCCTCGATTACGTACCTCTGCATACAATGAGAAATATGCTGGGTTTCAGGTTTTTTTTTTTCATTTTGTTTTTGTTGTTTTGTTTGTCCTAGGGCTTGACCTCTGGGGCTGGGCACTGACCCTGAGCCTGGTTTTTTGGTCAAGATTACTGATCTACAGCTTGAACTTCAGTGCCACTTGTGCCTGTCTTTTCCTGAGCAGTTTATTGGAGAAAAGAATCTAAGAAACCTTTCTGCCTGGGTGTGCTTTGAACCATAATATTCAGATCTTAGCCTCCTGAGTATCTATTATAGATAAAAGATAAGTATAAAGAATATTTGCAAATTTTCTGATCTCAAGAATACCACTTGGGGGAAAATGATGCAGCAAAGTTTAGTGCAGTGTTCTTAGAACAATAGAAAGGGCATTACATTAGTAGAAGTGTAGAATTTTTTCACAATAGTGTTAAGCTAGTCATGCTGTGAATTTAGGGAATTTTAAGGTGCACCTTACAAGTTGGAAAATATTGGGCTAGAATGACTTCAATGCATAAAATGTTGGGATTGATTGTCATAGAAATAATAGCTTACTCTGATGAACAAATGTTTACTCTAGAGTAATTATTATAGATTCTTCATAGTTTTATCTTCTACCAGAATGTGGCTAGTTTTTCTATTGACCTTTAATTATGTAACACCCCATTAGAAACTGCATCTATTGCAGAATTGAATAAAATGCATACAGGCACTGTTTTAAATGTCTCTGCTATGGCATGTTCAGAATTTGAAAATGAATAGTTAGCAGTCATACGAATTTTGAAGAACCCATATATTCTCTTCTCTTAACAAAAATTCAGTTTTGAAACTTAAGAGTTTCCAGAGAATTGAACTATTTTCTATTTAGTATGAGACAATACTAAAATAATTTTTTTTCAAAATAATGGCAAGTATATTCTGAAAATTTTGTATAGTTTGATAACATTCCAGTTGATGACCCTCTGATAAAGAAAGGGGCAATTAATTCAAATTAGAAGCCAAATATTGTTCATTTTTAAAGGTAATACACATAGAATAATATTTACTATACCAATACAGTGAAATTATATTTTATGTAGCTTATTTTTAAATTTAATTTTATTGTCAGTTTAATATATAGAAGGGGTTACGTAGTGAATACATAACATGTCGAACTTTTTACCCCCTCCCTCATTTTTCTCACACATTTCATTCACAATACCCCTCACAAGTTGTAGTGTAAATTTCCAACATGTTGTCTTGTGAGTATTGCTATTGCATTGGTTTGCCCTTTATCCTTTGTGTCGCCATTTCGTTGTTCTTCTTTCCTTGCTAAATTAAGTGTGTATACAATACACAGGATACTGAAATCATATGCAGCAGGGGATAATCCACAGGGGAAAACACAAAAGAAAAAAGAAATCACATAGTACATTAAAAACAACAACCACAAAGGAAAACTTCTATTTCAATGTCTAGGAGTTCATTTTGCTCAGCATCCACTTATATGGTCATATATACATAGCTCTTGAGCCATTCTGCTCATCTGCTAGGACCATCCTAGACATTCGCTACTTATTACACATGAGGGAAAACCATGGAATCTGTTTCTTTGTGTCTTGCTTATTTTACTTAGTAGAATTTTTTCAAATCTTTCCATTTCCTTATGAATTGGAAGCATAAAATTCCACCTTGTGTGTGTGTGTGTGTGTGTGTGTGTGTGTGTGTGTGTGTGTGTGTGTGTAATATCGATTTCATCGATTTTATCGATTCGTTCATCTTCTGAGTGGCATATTGGTTTAAAACATGATTTCATGTAAGTATCACTTCGGGTCATTCAAAAACGACAGATGCCACCTCCCCAGATATACTTAAATCATAATTTCGAAGTAAGATAGTATTTTATGTTGGTAAAGTGTTGACATATCTGGATGAGTCTAATGTATATTTTGCACTGAATTAGGCAGGAAGATATCCTATAGGATAAAAATGGTAGTGACAAAATATTCTCTTAAGAAAGATTTAGGATGCTGCCAGAAGTATGAAGAAATTCAGATAATTTTGAAGAATTTAGAAATGCAAGCTCAAGTATGACTCTTTGAATAAAAATTATGTAAGCAGATGGGCAAAAGAAGGGGAAGAGAAGAAATAACTGAGAGCAGAGCAGTGTCCCAAGTTAGAGTATAAAAATATATAATCTACAACTTCCAAGCTAAAAGAGAGAACAATATGATACATCCCGCTTAATTTAGGAACATGCAATATATTTACTTGGCTTTTCCCTACTTTAATGCTCCAAAAATAAATGAAGATTTATAAGAAAAATTATATCATTTCATTACTTCAACCTGAACACTAACTGTGATGAGCCCTCTTCTTCTCACGTTGCACTTGGAAAATAGTCCCTAATTTGATGATGTTGTGGCTGATTACAGTCAGAGTTAGGGGCTTCTACTTGTACCATTATGCCAGACTAGTTTAAAGCAGTTTTCCCCAAGATATTAAACTACATTCTCTGAAGCAGTACTTTGAACACATCCTCACACCTGAGCACATAATTTGAAATTATACTTCAGCATTCCCTTGGCACATTCTACTTTGTGCCTTTGTCTTCTTTGCACATTCCTTTTGAGATCATGGTTGCTCTATTTCCATTTCATCTTTACAAACTGCTAAAACATTGTTCAACTACCAGTTCTTGTTTGCACACGCCCAGTTTATTTATCAAGGTACTTTGTCCATGTTAAACAATAGGGTAGTACTCACTCTCAGAGGAGAAAAGTTCCACAGTATAAACCTATGTCCACATTCGAGGATGTAGAATTTAAAGCATTATGAGACAAACAGTGATATTGTAATTGAAAGGCTCCTTAGGGGCATTTTCTTGGAGCTCATTAGTTTTACCAGGAGAAATATAAATATCCACAAATTATGGAGCTAATTAGTAAGTATCTGAATTAACACTAGATTCTAGATGTTGTGTTAGTACAAGTCAAAATTGTATTATTGTTACATCAGAATCGTTCCCCACTTGCCAATGTGTATGAAAAAATAAAATAATGGCATTAACACAAAATGTCTAATCTTTTTAGGCATTTAATCCTAGTGGTGAGGGTAATGTCTGAACTCTTCCATTCAATAAAACTTGAAGGTTATAAGAGCACTTCCTACATATAAGAATTTGTGGCAGGTTGATTGACAGGGTTATTACAGCATGGAGATATTCCTAACAAATATTAGATTTAAATAGAGTATATGGCAGTTATGATTTGTCAATGGCTATTGAGGCATTTTTTTATTCTAAAGAAGAATCAATTCGAGGAGTCTTCAGTCACATCAGTAAAGCTGTATGTTCAACCTAATACTTGGTGCTATTGTCCTACATTTATAATGATTAGGCTGATAAGATATCCAACCCTATCTAAAGACATTTCAATAAAATTCCAAACTAGTGTGGATACATGGGTCACTCCTTGGAACTGTAGCACAAATTAGGCTGGTTTGTGCTGTAGTTCAATCTATAAACTCCTGGCTAAAAAAGTCTTCAAAAAATATTCACAGAATACCTCTAAATAGTTAATGAGAGTTACATCTGTATAATTCTTCTAAGGTCAGGATATAAGCCTTTGTTCCCTGAATTTAAAATCAACAGGATCTGTTGAATTCATGGATCCAGAATTTCATGACTTCACATTCATATCTCAAAATTTTATCAATATGACTTTCACCAAAACACTGTTCTTTTTGAACTTGTCTATGTCGTTTACTTTTCAAATCCAAATAGCATATTTCCTTCAATACCTTCCTGCAAATTCTTTCCTTCCTTTACTTCTGTAAATCTGTGTTTATTACTTTTTTGTTTCCTTATTTATCTCTTTCTTCTAATCTTGTCCACACTGTTGCTCACATTGCTCGCACATTTTTCAGAATTTTCCTTTTCCTCTTCCCTTTAATAATACCCCTGATTTTATTATTTTTTCTATTTATGGTCGTGGATATTTTGACGATATCTAAACAGACCTATCTTTGCATCTGTGTAACATAAACTTTAGAATTTTCTGAGAGTTTTTTCCTCTAAATCCATCATTTCCACTTGTAGTCCTTATCACCAAGAATATAACTAACACAAATGCTAGCCAGAGATGTGGATGCACTTTAGATTTCTTCTTACCCTTCTACTCCCTGCCATTAGATAAGATGAATGATCAAGATTTTCTGTTTCTGTCACTAAAACAATTTCTATGTACTCCCTTTTATGCGCCTGACACCAGCCTGTTTCAAATACTCATCACTGATCTTCTAGTCCTAAAACAACCGTTTACAAAGTATGATTTTTCCACATAGTCTTTTCATATTGGTTCTCTCTATCACCAAGTTACTCTCCTTGTAAGCACACAGAGTGAAGAGCTCATATACAAAATCCAGTATCATTATTTACTCACTATATTGACTGTTGGCCTTACATTTCTCATCTGTAAATGGAGGTAATCTACCAGAAATATTGAAGAATATATTTGCTGATTTCTGGAGCAAGAAAAATGATAAGTGAAGAGTCCTTACGTTTTCCACCTTAGCTTATAAACAAAGAGTCAAATTCAATTTGTTGGTATAAATTCACAAATAGTTTCACGCAGAAATAAAAATAAATTTTAACTACTGGCTCTACGGCCTGTGTCCTTTTATGGTAACTCCAGATATGTAAGTGGTATTATGTAAATTGGGTCATATGTTTACACCTGTACTGAAGAACATACTCTTAATATATCTTTGGAAACATTGGTTTGAATACTATCTATATGAGAATGTTATTTGAATTAATCACACTTAGGTGAAAACTATAACTTAGTCCATCAAAATGTGGAAATAAACGATTTTATTTATTAGAAAAAATACCACCAAGAAAAGTGAGTACACATTAGAAAAATTGCAGGAATAACGTTAGTAATTTTTACTGTCTGTACCTGCTTATGTGATTTTATTTATTGATATTGAAACTCTCCTCTTGTCATTCTTATTGTATGTAATCCAACACTGTTTATAACTGGACAGCGCCCAAGCCCAGAGTTCAGGCCCCATGACCGGACCCCCCCCCCAAAAAAAAAGTGTTATACTGCAAAGAAAAAAAGATATGGCGGTTTAAAGTGTCTTATGGATGGATGTTTCACTCCTGAGATGATTCTCTTGTTGCAGGAGTCAGTTATCAATTCCTCTATTCTGGTCCTGAGTTTTCAATAGCAAGAAGGATTTCAAAAAAGCAGGATCCAGTGAGTATGAGCAGCAAAAGGAGCCTCTCCGCAGACCAGTACTCCTTCAAAGAGGGTCCCAAAGAAATATTGGGGTTTGTTTTGTTTGCTTGTTTGTTTAGTTTGTGCTGGTTCTGGGGTTTGAACTCAGAGGGTGCACCCTGTCCCTCTACAGTTATTTTTCCTGCCCACCTGACTCCAAAGCTAGTACTCTACTGCTTTTAGCCAGAACTCCACTTCTAGATTTTTCGGTGTTTAATTACAGTTAAGAGTTTGACAGACTCTGCCTCCTGAGTTGACTTTGAACTAAGATAGTAAGAAAGCTAAGTGACATCAAATGTATGGACTTCTCTTTCGAACTAAGAAATATTAGATGAAGATTATTATTAAGTTAATATTTGACAATTTTTAAAAGAAGAGAATATGTTCAGCAAAGAATACATAACTTAAGTAACTCAGCAAAAGTAGGTGCACTGAACCATTTTGGAATTACTCTCTCTGCTTGGGAAGATTACTATTTACTTCATCATTCCTTTTGGGGAAACTTAAAGTCATATTTGCACTTTTTTGTTAGTTGTGGGGCTTGAACTCTGATCCTGGGCACTGTCCCTCAGATATTCAACTCAAGTTGAGCGCTCTACCACTTTAGCTACAGCATCACTTCTGGGTTTCTGGTGGTTTAATGAAGATAAGGATTTCATGGATGTTCCTGACTAAGCTGGTTTTAACCACAATCCTCTGGTCTCAACCTCCTG
The DNA here is from genome assembly GCF_019054845.1 of Dipodomys spectabilis. Classification (NCBI taxonomy): domain Eukaryota; kingdom Metazoa; phylum Chordata; class Mammalia; order Rodentia; family Heteromyidae; genus Dipodomys; species Dipodomys spectabilis. Next base: position 13,773 of record NW_024872235.1, on the reverse strand, counting down.
AATAGCTAGGATTACAAGCATGAGCCACCAGCACCCGGCTCATATTTGTGTTTAGTGCAGTTAATGACAATAGACAAAAGACAAAATACAAAGAATAGAAATCTGAACCAAATTATGTGACATTGCCGCTTTTCAGATTAATTGAGGTAGCAATAAATATGTCCTACTTTTCCATGCTGTTACATTAATGACTCATGAGCTATGGAACCCTTACATTAGCATCCTCTTCCATCTGTGTAGATGTATTCAGTATCAGGAAATGTTCATACAGAAATACGGAAAGATGTTTTTAGACAGCAAAGGATATAAGGTATGAAAGAACAGCATAGAGGGAGATACATTTATCACACAGAGATTAAGAAGTAGCCTAAGAGATTTAGAATGCTAAAGGCAATGAGGAATAAGTGTAGTTGATAATTAGCTCTTCAATAACCAAAAATGATTCCCTAGAATGGTTTCTGCTATACCATAGTTACTATCATTTATTCCTTCCATCTGGAGTTATTCTTCCTCTTCTGTCACAACTATTAATTAGCCTCTGCCTTTTTGGTGCCATGACTGGCCAAAAAGGTTTCCAAATCTCACATAGACTACCCTTCTCATTGTGATTAGCAGTGACCACTCAAAAGCCTTGAATCTTTGAATTTCCAGAGTTAAACTTCACCTGACATCTAAGCACATTCTTGGCATTAATTGCCATGACCTTATGAAGAAAACTTTTTTTCAACACAGTATCCTAATATAGGTAAAGTACATGAATTAGGGACTATTGTCAGGTATCAGTATGGAAGAAGTAATTATATGTTCCAAGTATAGGTTCTTTATTTTGCATTTACTAGGTAAATTTTTGTTGTTGTTGTTGTTGTTGCTGTTTTGCCAGTCCTGGGGCTTAAACTCAGGGATAGGGAATTATTCCTCAGATTTTTTTTCTCAAGGCTAACCCTCTACCACTTGATGCACAGCACCATTTCCAGTGTTTCTTTTTCTGTTTATTTGGTACTGAGGAATTGAACCCAGGTTTTCAGGCATGCTAACCAATCACCATACCATGAAGCCACAATCCCACAGCCTTAAATGACTTTCTTAAGATGGCATTACATTTTCAGTCTGTAACTATGTATCAAAATTTGGCCAGAAATTTTTGCTAGAAAAGGACATTGAACACAATACTGTGTCAAGTAAGGCTAGATGGACAATGAATAACCATCATGGTCTAGCTAGGCATAGAGGGGCTTACCTCATGGAGCTCATACAACAGACTGAGCGAGACAGTTCCTGACCCACAGCCCACCTCCAGAATGAGAGGACCACCTTAGTTCCAGCCACATGGGGACACTGGGCCACCTCCTCCAGCACCCATTCAATCAGTTCCTGAGGGAGAGAAAGAGAAAGAAGTTCAGTGGTTCAGGCCTATAACCCTAAGTACACAGGAGGCTGAGATATGAGGATCATGTTTCATAGCCAACCCGGGCAGGAACGACTGTGAGACTCTTATCTCCAAAGAACCACAAGAAAATCGTTAGTGGCCTTGTGACTCAAGTGGTAGAGTGCTAGCCTTGAGCTGATGAGCTCGGGGACAGCCAGGCCCTGAGTTCAAGCCCCACGACTGAAAAGAAGTGGATTTCCTACCACAAGAAATTACTGAATAGCACCCATTGTCCTAGGGAGCCTGACTCGGCAAGTCAGGCTGAGCTTCCTGTCATGTGGGAGTCATGTAGGTCACCCAGCTTCTCTGTGCCTCAGTTTCCAAATCTGCAAAACTGAACAAAGTGAAGGATCCATTTCCTCATAGGGATAGGGTCATAATGAAAGAGACCCATGTTTTGTTCATAATCCCAATGCCTGTCTCACCATTAACACACACATTTTGAGCTCTTTCCTGGTATCTTTCTGTCATATGCTTACAGAACTGCTGAGAACCGTATCTGAGGGCTGCTCCCTCTGTGCCTGGCCGTGCTCCAGAGATCTCTCTGTATTAATCCCTTGTTTCCTCACAACTGTCCCATGAGGAGATTGAAGTCCAATGGTGAGGGCCCAACCTAGAGCTTAACCTGTGGTTAAGAATCGGCTACCATGGACTGAATTTGGGACAATCCATCTAAACCAATGACTGAGTGTAGCACCACATGTCTACCATCCTAACTACAGAGGACAGGGCCTGGTGGCGCACACATGTCACAGATAGGAGGACCGCGATCCAGCCCAGCCTTAGCATATATTAAGTCTCCATCTCAGAAATACCCAAGACAGAAAAACTTGTCTTGCATGGTAGAAGACCTGACTGGCAAGCCTAAGGCATTGAGATCAATCCCTAACATACCTAAGAACCAGAGGCCCACTACCCGAAACTCATGCCTATAATCCTAGCTACTCAGGAGGCTGTGATCTGAATGTCACAGCTCAAGATTCAAAACAGGGTTGGCCTTGCCCATCAGACATCATGATGACAAGACCCGGAGTCTGACATATGTTGCTGTGCTCCATACTAGCAGGGCTCTTATCCTTACTAAGTGTTGGCCATGCTCTCTGTACTCCTGGGAAGCCACCCATTGCGGGCCACTCCCAGGTCTTCCCAAGCACCCCACTGCCAACTACCAGACCCGAGAGTACACAGCTCCAGGTAAAAGAGATCCCTTGTTCTTGTACTTTAAATGTGCTGAGTCCCCTTCAAGCGACTCACCCTTCCAGGCCCCCAGACTTCAGCGGTGAAGCCCATGCACCCCCCCTCAAAGATAGCAGATAGAAGTTACCAAAACATCCAGCCTCCTTGTTACAACCCACTTCTACACACACACGTGCATGCACGCACACACACACACACACACACACGTCCAGACCAGTGACAACACTCATCCATGCAGCACCTGTAATTTGCCAACTTATTACTCACTTCAGTACAGTCAGGCTGTACAAGGAGAAAGATGATCTCTCTGTCTCTCTCTCTATGTCTCTCTCTGTCTCTCCGTCTCTCTGTCTGTCTGTCTCTGTCTCTTTCATTGTCTCTCTCGGTCTCTCCCTGTCTCTTTGTCTCTCTGTCTCTCCAACTCTCTGTCTGTCTGTTTGTCTGTCTGTCTGTCTGTCTGTCTGTCTGTCTCTCTCTCTCTCTCTCTCTCTCTCACACACACACACACACACATATATAGATTCATAGCAGTGCCTCTCCTGAGATTGTTGGAGACCAGATGGACCGGGAGCACCAGCAGAAGCTGGCAGAGCTGGAAAATGTGATCAGCCTATGAGAACTGTTGACAGCTGGGGGGGGGGGGGGAGATAGGCTGGTGTGTGTGTGTGGGGGGGTGTTCCTCCCAGATATTCACCTTCTGTTCTGACCCCCTGCACCCTTACCTCCCTACTGGGCTTTTCTGGGACCCTCTTCAGTTGAAAAGGGTGACCAAGCACAGAAGACAAGGGCTCACACAGCAAGGGGGTTCTATCATCTGCATCCAACACCCCCACCCCCACGAAAAGACACCAGAAGGCAGGTGTGGATGTGTTGTTCCCCTCTGACTAAAGCCACCAAGTTCCAACCAGGGAGAGGAAGAGTGCAGATGTGCAGCTGTGTGGCTCCCACTGCTCCAAGTCAGGGGCTCCGTGGCGCCCAGTCCTCACCCAATCCTGCATCTCCCCTTTTCCTCGGGTCAACACCCATCTCCACATTGGGATGCATTTGGCCAGAATGTGGGGCACCAGGGAGGTGTAGGTCTGGGTGAGGAGGGGGGAAAAGGGGAATATGGGGTGGCAGGGAGGGCATGCATGGCAGCCACTCACATGTGCTGCAGGAAGAAGTTGTTGGCAGCTGCTCTGGCAAGCAGCGATGGCAGAGGCATGGTGGACACTCAGGTCCGGAGCAGAGTACAGAGTGGCCAGGACCAGATCAGAGCCGCAAGCCAGCCAGTGGTGCACTATTGCACAATTGCCTGAGGACTACAAGAGACACCACAGGTCTGAGCAGGCAGCACAAGGTTTGAAATGCTGCACCGCGGGGAAGGGTAGTAGAGGGCTGAATCACGGGCGGGCATGTGGTTGGGCTGAGCAAGGCCTCTTCTCCAAGGCCTCAAGTCTCTTGCTCACCACTCAGTCACCTCTACCTTCCTCAACTCCTGGTAGTGGTGTCAACCAGCAGAGGGAATCCCAGTGCTACAGGCCAGAATGTAATGTGAGTGTGGTCACCATTCTTGTATCCCATTGAACAGAAAGAACCATGAAAGAATGGGGGTCTGGATCCTGTGATCCAGGCAGAATGGGTGGAGTCAAGATGACAGCAGTGCCTTGTCCAATCCAGTTGGAGACAAGAGGGAGACATGCTTTAGCGGGATGGCTGCACAGATTGTTCTGTATGTCTGTTTGTTGCCACTCTTGGACCTTCAACTCAGGATCTAGGCACAGTCAGTGAGCTGCATTTGCTCAAGGCTACCCCTCTACCACTGGAGCCACACAGCTCTTTTTCTGGTTTTGTTGGCACAATTGGACAGGGGTCTCAACAACTTTCATGCCTAGGGTAACTTTGACCATGATCCTCCCGTCACAGCCTTGTAAGTATGAAGGAGGACTGCTGAGAGCCACTGGTGCCTGCCTAATCATTGGTCTTGCTGATATTCTCGGACAGATCGGTGAGTTCCCTATCTTCGGGTTTAATTGGTAGGAGCTGGAGCCCACAGTTTGAATCCTGGTCCTGCCACCTCCAAATGGCAAAATATCCTAAGAAACTCATTCCTATCCATATGATTACCAATGGAATGTGATGTATGTCATGATTGAATGGGCAGTTTTTGAATGATTCTAGGATAAAATTTTACACAATTACATTATGGTACACTGATCGATTTTAATGAATACTTTATGAAGCATTTAAAAATTACATTCATTAAATGGAGGCATAATGAAATACCTAAAAATTGGACGTCACATAGTATAAAGGTGGCATTTTTTTCTGCCAGGAATGGGATGTGAACTCATGGTCTGGGTAACACTGTTGGACTGTGTGGGAAGGGGAAGCTTGCCTCCTTGAAGTCAAGAAATTCAAGTCTTTTCCTTAGGCATGAAATCAATCCCCACCACTAGAAAGCATCCTATTTGTGTACATTTTAAATATGTGATTTATGTTTACACACATATGTTGACTTCATAGTGCGTTCAGTGTAATTATTCATTTTATTTTTTTATTCATGTATTGACTATTCATTTTACTGACTATTATGACACATAGAACATTGATTACATAGGATATAGGTCTGCATATGTATTCCACTTCATACCTGACACCCAGGAGTTTCACATAAAAAGAAAACGTGTCACCATCAGCTTCTTACTCCATGATTCATTTTTTAGAATTCCTGGCATCTGAACTCACAGCCTCCGAGGCCCAATTCATGAATGGTTGAGTGTCAGCATGCTATTCTGGGGAAAATTGAGCTGACAGGCAGTTCCTATGACCTGAGATCGAGCCCCAGTGGTTGACAAAATAAGAATAGATTGACACACAGATGGTAGTAGGCTAATAAATAAATAAATATATATTTATAAATAAATATATATATTTATAAATATATATATATAAATATATATATATATTTATAGAGTGCCAGAGATGTCTATCCGATATTCAGTTATATAGACTACATTCCTACCAATTCTTGGGTATTTATTATGCCTCCATGTAATTAATGTTATTGTTTTCATCCTTAACAAATTATTAAGTAAATCAATCAGGGTGCTGAAATTATTGCATTACTGTAAGCAATAGTATTCTTTTAATACTTAATAAACATTAAATAAAATCAGTTTCCTGAAATCATGCTGTCTAATTTTGTAGGAGCATCATTCACAATCAACTCATTCAACCGTAACATTGATATCATTCCACTGTTATTCCTATGGATGGGAACGAATCTCTTAGAAGCTCCTGCCATTGGTTGGTGTCAGGAGGGGGATTCAAAATCAGGGCCTACATTGCCACGTGGGTCTATGACTTCCCAAATAATCTGCCAACCTTTAGCAATGCAAGGTGAAGTACCTTTGCAACAGTTTCATTCAGACTCAGGAGGGTCATCGTGCAAAAGAAGAAAAGGTAAAAAAGCCATCTCGCTGCATTTCTTCTTTGCATTTTTTCCCCACACAAGGCTGGGGGATCTAGGATCCCAGAATCAACTGTGGGTCCAGTGGCTGCACCCTACCATTGGGTGATCGAAGCTGAGGCAGAGTTGCCACGACCTGAGTTCAAACCCCTTGTTGAGCCAAAATTAATATTAAAAGAAATTAGCTCCCTGGCTTGCAATTCACCCCGTTTTTTCTGCCAGGCTTTGGATTTGAACTAAGGGTCTGGGTAAATGTGCAGCTCTGTGGAAGAAGGGGAAGCTCACCGTACTTGAAGATAAGAAAGTCAGGCTTGTACTCTAAGCCTAAATTCAAGCCTCAGCCCTGGAAATGATACTATTTATATACATTGTAAAGACAGGATTTGTACCTATGGATGTTCAGTCCATACACATTTTGGGGTGATTGTTCCTTGTATTTTTTGTTTTCTTCATTTATTTACTGTTGATTTTACTATGATGACACCCATTCCGTTTATTACATTGATGACATGCTATCACATGGCATCTAGATTTGTAGACATGTTCTCCAGCATGCCTGACACCCTGGACTCTCAGAGAAAAAAAATTCACACTCGGCTTCTTACAACATTATCCAATTGTTGGTAGTGCTGGGATCTGAACTCAGGGCTTAGCAGGACCAATTGGTGAAAAGTTCAAGGTGAACACACCAGCCTGTGAGCAACCAAGGAGTTAGGCCATTCCCAGGATATGACATTGACCCCCAGGGTGGGCCACGGTAGTCATAAATTCATTTTTTAAACATAGGATCTATATTTATATACATGTGTGGACAGCATCTTGCGTTTGGTGTACTTCTACTTATTTTCTGTCTTATCCATGGAAGGATTCTGTATTTTACTGAGCATGGTGATAGATATAACAGTGCTTACATGGATGACAACGTATTGCCATGGCTATAGGGTTTCCTATGCATTCTCCATCATAGCTGAGACCCAGGACTTTCACAGGACAGGTGAATCGATGGGCTTCTCACATCAGGATTCATCTTTTGGCAGTGTTTTGATTTGAACTCAGAGCCTTGCAGTCCCAACTGGGGAAAGGGTCTAGGTAAGGACACCAGGCTATGAGTAAGGAAGGAGATAGGCCATTCCCAGGACCTGACATTGAGACCCAATGAGGGGCATATATTCATAAATTCATAATTTAAATGTTTACATACATGTGTGGACAGCATCTTGCATTCAGTGCACTTCTTCTCCTTATTTTGTCTCTAATTCATGGGCGCATTGTGTATTTTACTGAGTATGGTGACAGCTATAACTGTGCTTACATGGAAGACAACCTGTTCCCAAGGTTATAGGTTTGTCTATGCATTCCCATCCTAGTTGAGACCCGTGACTTTCACAGGAGAGGAGAGGAAAATATGTGCAATGACTGGCTTCTGACGACAGAATGACAATCTTTTTTTTGAGGGGGGGTCTGAACATGGGGCCTGAACTCTGGGCCTCGGCGCTGTCCCTCAGCTCTTCAGCTCAAGGCTAGCACTCTACCACGTGAGCCACAGTGCCACTTCTGGCTTTTTTTCTTTTTGCTTATGTGGTGCTGAGGAATCGAATCCAGGGCCTCATGCATGCAAGGCAAGCGCTCTACCACTGAGCCACCTTCCCAGCTCAGCTGTCAGGTGGTTCCCAGGTGCTGAGATTGAGCCCCAGGTTTGGCCAAAACAGCAATACATGGATAAGCAGAGGGTGGTATACAAATAAATATATATTGTTAAGGAATTCAAGAGCCATCTATCTATAATTAAATGACATTTACTACGTTCCTACCAAATCTTAGGTATTTATTATATTGATTATTGAAATAATATTCTTTTCATGCTTAATAGACTATTAATGAAGATCAATCAGCATCCTAGGATTATTGCATCCAATTTTAGACTAGACAAATGCATGAACTACTCTTTCAATCGGTATTCTTATGCATAGGAACGAGTCTCTTGTGATCTCTTGCCATTGGTTGGTGTCAGGACCAGGATTCGAACCCAGGGCCTATGTTGACTTGTTGGCTTATGGCTTCCCTGATAGCCTGCCAGCCATCAGCACTGGCAGGCCAGGTCCACTTTGCAACTGTGTCATTCAGACCCACGATGGTCACTGTGCAAAGAAAAAATTGTAAAACCCCAAGCCCTCTACAGCTCCCCACTTTTTGTGCTGTTCCACTTTTTTTTCTTCCTGTAAGCCCTCTGGGCCTAGGCCCAGGATTGGCTATGGGTCCCGAGACTGCACCCCAGCCTTGGGAGATCAAAGCTGAGGCAGAGTTGCCACGACCTGAGTTCAAGCCCCGTGGTTGCTTTAATTAATTAACTACATTTCTAAAAAGAAGATTCCCTGATTTGGAATTTCTGCCAGTTTTCTTTCGTAGCCTGGGATTTAAACTCAGGGTCTTGATAAATCCGTAGCAATGTGAGGGAAGGTACACAGTTGCCACTACTTGAGTTTAAACCCCATGCCAAACCAAAAATAAATAATTAAGTCACTGCTCGGCAGGGAAATGTAGTTGTGGAGGTAGGAAATAAGGGGTGGTAGGGGGAAAACAAAGGAGGAGGCAACAATGCTCCATAGGAAATGTACTCATTACTTTGCTAATGCAACTGTGAGCCCTCTGTACAACATTTTTACAATAAAAAACTTACAAAAATAATGGAGTGCTCAAGAAGCACTTTGGCGGTAAGGGAAGGAGGTCTGAATAGCTGTACAAAATTCTACACTGATATTTTTTAATGTTCAGTATGGAACTGAATAAACATAACTGCTTCCATTACAAATATTAAGTCACTGTCTCAGAACTGGGACCAGTATTTCTGCCATTGATGGGATTTGTGTTCACCATCCTGGTAACTCTTTTACACCATTTGTGAAGGGGAAACTCACTGTCTTTGAGGAAAAGAAATTCAAGCTAGAGTTCCCAGGACCTGAATTAAGGCCCTGCAATGTAAAAAGTATTTGTATACATGTGTAATATATGATATATAGGTACATATATATGTTTATTTCATATTATGATTGATTTTGTATTAATTTTATTTTTATTTTATTCATTTTGTTTATTGTATTTAGTACTATTATACACATACTATTTATTATGTTTTGTACATCTAATATAAAATTATACAAAATAATTTAGGACACTGACTCTTTTATATTAATACTTATTAAGTGTTGAAACATGATACATAATTAAATGGAGGCATTTGTCATAGCCATCCCATATTTGGAGTCTATCCCCAGTATGAGCTTTATCATATTTATCTTTGGACAACTTCCTATAGGGATTTCGTTAGATGATTTATACTCAGAAGACTTTTTTTGAGAATAGGCAAGTGGAGGAATAAAATTGTAAGGTTGGGGCTGGGAATGTGGCTTAGTGGTAGAGAGCTTGCTCAGCATGCATGAAACCAGAGTTTGAATCCTCATTGCCACATACTCAGAAAAATCCAGAAGCTGTGGAATGGCTCAAGTGGTACAGTAGTAGGCTTGAGAAAAAAGAGCTCAGAGACAGTACCCAGCCCTAAGTTCAAGCCCCAGGTCTGGGGAAAGCAATAGGCCAGATTCCGGTGGCTCTCACCTGGAACGCTATCTTCTCAGGGGGCTGAGATCTGAAGACCACAGTTTGAAGCCAGCCTAGGGAAATAAAGCCTGTTAGACTCTTAACTCCAATGAACCACCAAAAGATTCTGGTTCTCTGGTGGTTTATTGAAGATAAGAGTCTCACAGACTTTCCTGCTCAGCCAGCTTAAATGATGATCTCCTGAGGAGGCTTCAAGTGGCTTTCCTCAGGGATTCACTGAGGAGCCACTCCACACAAACCCTAAGTATAAATCTCAAGAGGTACTAGGGAAAAAAGGAAACATGAAAATTCTACGAGTGTGTTCTAGATATTAAGGTTGGAGACTCAAAACACTCATAATTATTAGATCATTTTATAGGGAAAAGGAGTAATGCCTAGAGTATGAGGATTGCTCCAGCTTTCAGTCCTCTCATCCTGAGACAGTAAATTCACAGCAGCTCAATGCTAAGTGACAGAACTGGAATGTCCTGTGGATATTTGCTCCCAAATCCTGTGACACTCATTTCTCAATTTTGGACTCAAACCAGATGGTAAGACCAGATGGTAAGATTAAGAGAGAAAATAAACATTGGGTACTTTACTTACACATTCGAACCATTGGAATGACCCTGTTAAGAAGTCAGATTGTCAAGAGTAAAAATGAAGAAGAAAAGAAAGAAGGTGCCAGTGGCTGCTGACTGTAATCCCAGCTCCTCAGGAGGCTAATATGTAGAGAATCTTAGTTTGAATCCAGCCAATGTAGGAAAATCCATGGCACAGGTTTTTCTAAGAGATCACAGAAAAAACCAGAAGTGAGGCTGTCAAGCTTAATGCACTAACCTTGAGCAAAAGGAGCTCAGGGACAACGCCTACGCTCATAGTTCAACATCAGGACCTGGCCCCTCAAAAAGAGCCTGTACTTCCATGTCTTTGTCTATGTATGGATATATTCCTGTAGGTGAAGCTCCCAAGTAACTATGATGAATGGCACCAACCTAGGAAATTTGTATTCAATATAATGAGTTCATAACACTGAGACTTCCTTCAAGACAGTGCATATTCTGGGGCTCACCTCACTGTTCCCAGTGTAGCCTGAGTGTTTCTCTGCATCTCAGGCCTGCTGCAAAAAGTCTCTCTCATTGTGTGGACAAGCATACAAAAGGCCTCACTCCTGTACAACTAGGTAACAAACAACTCCAACCGGGCCAGTTAGTGAGGATGAGTGTAGGTGGACTCTGAAGGTCAGGGAAAAAGTCCTCTTTGTACCCCAAGCTATCTCTCTCCTCAGTGCTCTGTTTTAACAGGAAGCCTTCATTTGTGCCACCTTGCATGGCTGGCCAACTTCTGTGCACTTATCCTGCCTTTGTGAGACTATATTCTGGTGTTCAGATACAGTGCTCAGTATAATTCAGGAGTCCTTCAGGCAGAGAACTAGGGCACTGAACATAATGAAATGTTTCATTGCTGGCAAGGATGGGCCTATGAAATCTCTCCTAGTTTTCTGGAAGCTTTGGAAATCCAAGCTCATGTCTGATATCACAAAGCTTCCTGTCATCTAGGGCTGGTGAAGATCAACAAGTTTTGAAACCTTTCACCTCTCCTAGTTGAGCCCTGGGTAGCTAGGTTTTGGGGTTGAACACAGGGCCTGGGTGCTGACCATGAGCTCAATGCAGAAGCCCAGTGCTTTACCCTTTTGTGTAACAATATCACTTCTGGTCTGTGAATGTGTGTGTGTGTGTGTGTGCGTGTGTGCTGGTGTGTGTGTATTCATGCTCACACATACATGAGTCCTGGAGGTTGGACTCAGGACCTGAGCACTGTACCTAGTTTCTCTTGTAGAAGGATATCCCTCTCCCAGTTGAGCCACAGAGCCACGTCAGACATTTTCTAGTGATGTGGTCCTAAGAAATCAAGGCCAGGGTTTCATATATGCAAAGCATTCTACCCCTAAGGCACATTCCCAGCCCTCTACTTCAGTTTTGTTAGTTTATTTCTGTCTTTTTTTTATTGTTGTTGTTGTTGTCAGTTGTAAGAGTTGAAGTCTGGGCCTAGGTGTTGTCCCTGAGCTCTTCAGCTCAAGTCTTGTGCTCTACCACTTGAGCAACAGCGCCACTTCAGGTTTTCTGGTGGTCCATTGGAGCTAAGTGTCTCAAGGACTTTCCTGCCCACGCTAGCTTTGAACGATGATCCTCAGATCTCATCCTCCTGAGTAGCTAGGATGACAGGCATGAGCAACAAGCACGCAGCTTCCACTTCAGGTGATTAGTGGTGAATGGGAGATAATAGTCTCATGGGACTTTTCGTGTCTGGGATAGTTTAGAACCCAGATCCTCAGATATCAGCTTCCTGAGAAGGCAGGATGATAGACTTCAGCTACCAACCCCTTGGCCATGACCTTTGCTGCAAGTGGGTCCATGGCTCCACGTTGTGGAGTGCTAGCCATGAGCCCAATAGGTAAGGGTCATCGCCTAAACCCCACGTTCAAGGTTCATGATCGAGAAAAAACAGAATGAAACAATTGTCTGCAGGAGATAACTCATAGTCTTCAGTAATACATAATTTCGTCCCTGCCATGGGGACCTATCTGAGCCCTAATATTCTTGTCTGCATAATCATTGCAGTTGTGGAGCTCTTATAAGGACAAGATGTAAAAATGCACCCGGGGAAGGACACAACACATGGTACTCTTTGCACACAGCATCCTATGAAAGACTCAGCACCCAGCACCCAATGTCGGACTCAGCACACTGCATCCTCTGAAGGACTCATCACATAGCACCCTGTGCAGGACTCAGAACGGAGCACCTTATGAAGGACTCAGCACAGAGCTCTATTCCACAAGCTGTCATTAGAGTTAGAGTGCTTTCATCAGTATCACCATTTTTTGAGGAACATTTCACAAACCACACAATTTCATATCTAATGGTTTAGTGGGGTGTTTTTATTTGGGGAGGGAGGTTACCCCTGGGAGTTGAGCTCAAAGCATGGGGATAATGTTCTAATAACATTTGCTCAAGGCTAGAGCTCTACCACTTGGACTCACATTTTGCAGTGTCTCGCAGACTTCCTGTCAGGACTGGGTTTTAAAGCCTCCAAGCAGCTAGGATGATAGGCATATGCCACGAAGACATGGGTAACCCGTGGAGCTGGGTTACAGAGGTTTACATGTGGATAAGTCATGTTAGGTGGCAGCTGTCAGCACCAGACTCCTAGCTTGCTCAGTTATGAGGTATTTTTAGTTCTGTCCTTCTATAATTGCAGTTAGAACATCCTACTGTTTTTTTTTTGCGTCAGTCCTGGGGCTTGAGTAAGAGCTTAGACACTCTCCCTAAGCGTTTGTGCTCAAAGCTAGCACTCAATTGATTCAAAGGCAATAGAACTTCTGGGTTTTCTGTTTATGTGGCAGAGGAATCGAACCCAGGGCTTCATGCTTACTAGGTGAGCACTCAACCACTGAGCTCCAGGAGTGAACGAGGTATAAATAGAGATTGTTGTATATAAATAGTACATACACAAAAGAGATTTCTGCATATTATTACATTATAGATATTACTACCAATTATTAAGTATTAAATTATATCTCCATTTAATGATGTGTCCCAGTTAACAAATAATAAAGCATTAATTAATAATTACTCAATATCCTATTATTTTATCATATATGTACATATATCCATATATATTTCATATTTCAGACTGAGGCTGATATATTATTAAATTCTGCATCTTGTGCTGCTACCAATTATTAGTTATTTAATTATGTCTCCATGTAATATTTGTTTTGTTAATGCTTAATAAAATATTAATTAAACTTAATGCACATCCTATACCTATTGTGTCTAATTTTTATTCTAGAATAATTCACTACTAATTCAATCTCTTTATCATTTATTGTATTGACAATTCTTCCACCTATGACATTTTTTACATTCATTACATCCTATTACATAGTATATAGATTTGCACCCAAATTATACATCCTACCTGACACTGAGCACTTTCACAGAAAAGGAAAACTTATGTGTCATGCTCGAGTTCTCCCTCCATGATTATATTTTTGGCAGTGCTGAGATCTAAACTCAGGGCCTACAAGGCTCAGTTTATGAAT
>NW_024872234.1:0-18295 GCF_019054845.1 Dipodomys spectabilis | reverse complement strand
CCCAAGAAGGTAGATAACATGGCAGGAACTCCCAAATACCTCTCAGTCCTATCTCTTAACGTTAACGGACTGAACTCTCCAATTAAGCGACATAGACTGTCTAGCTGGATTAAAAAACAAGACCCTTCTATCTGCTGCCTGCAGGAGTCACATCGTCCCCATAAAAACAAACACATTTTCAATGTGAAAGGCTGGAACAAAATCTACCAAGCAAACGGCACCCATAAACAGGTGGGAGTTGCAATCTTAATATCAGATAAAATAGACTTCAAATTCAAATTCGTGAGAAGAGATAAAGAAGGTCGCTACATACTAATTAAAGGATTTCTCCTTCAGGAGGATATTACAATTCTAAATATCTATTCGGGAAACAATGGAGCACCCAAATTTATCAAAGGAACACTACTTTCCCTCAAATCCCATATAGATCCAAAGACATTAATTGTTGGGGATTTTAACACACCACTCTCCCCACTAGATAGATCAACTCGACAAAATCTCAACAGAGAAACAGATCTAAACAGCTGCATAGATCAACTAGACTTAACAGACATCTACCGAACATTTCACCCAGCAACATCAGAATACACGTTTTTCTCAGCAGCACAAGAAACGTATTCTAAAATAGACCACATTTTAGGCCACAAAGCAAACTTGTCTAAATTCAGAAACATTGAAGTTATGCATTCTCTCTGACCACAAGGGAATAAAATTAGAACTCAACAACAAAAGCCACCAAAGAAAGTCTGGTATCACATGGAGGCTGAAAACCACACTGCTGAATCATGAGTGGGTCTTGGAAGAGATTAGAAAGGAAATTCAAAGGTTCATGCTATTCAACAAAAATGAACACACAAATTACTACCTCCTCTGCGACACAGCAAAGGCAGTACTCAGAGGCAAGTTTATAGCTCTGAGCTCCTACATCAACAAATTGGAGAGAACTGAAACTACCAATTTAATGACACATCTAAACCTCCTTGAAAAAGAGCAGCAAGATAAACCCCAATCCAGTAGACGGAAAGAAATAATCAAAATTAAATCTGAATTAAATGAACTAGAATCCAAAAAAACTATAGAACGAATCAACAAAACAAAGAGTTGTTTCTTCGAAAAACTTAACAAAATTGACAGACCCTTAGCAAATCTTATCAGAAAAAGAAGAGAACACACCCAAATTAATAAACTCAGAGATGAGAATGGAAACATCACCACGGAAACAACCAAGATTCAGAACATTATAAGGGAATACTTCTCAAAACTTTATGCTAATAAGTTTGAGAACTTGACAGAAATGGACCTCTTCCTAGCAAATATTGACATGCCAAAACTAAACCAAGATGAGTTAAACTAGCTTAACAGGTCCATATCAACCATTGAAATAGAAACAGCAATAACAGACCTCCTAGCTCAGAAAAGTCCAGGACCAGATGGTTTTAAAGCCGAATTTTACAAGGCCTTCAAAGCAGAGCTCACACCAATTCTCCTCCAACTCTTCAATGAAATTGAAAGAGAAAGCTCACTACCAAACACATTCTATGAAGCCATCATAACCCTCATCCCAAAACAAGGCAGGGACTCATCAAAGAAAGAGAACTATAGATCGATTTCTTTGATGAACATTGATGTAAAACTTCTCAACAAAATTTTGGCCAACCGACTTCAACAATTCATCCAAAAAATCTTACACACGATCAAACATGATTCATTTCAGGGATGCAAAGCTGGTTCAAAATATGCAAATCAGTTAATATTATTCATCACATCAACAGGAGCAAGAATAAGAACCACATGGTTATCTCAATAGACGCAGAAAAAGCATTTGACAAGATCCAACATCCCTTTATGATGAAGGTTTTGGAAAAATTAGGAATCCATGGAACATTCCTCAATAAAATAAAGGCTGTATATGACAAACCTACAGTCAGCATTATACTTAATGGTGAAAAACTAAAGCCAGTTCCTCTTAACTCAAGAAAAAGACAAGGATGCCCACTCTCGCCACTTCTCTTCAATCTAGTATTAGAATGCCTAGCTACAGCAATAAGACAAGATGCAGACATAAAGGGGATCCAAATAGGGAAGGAAGAAATAAAAATCTCCCTCTTTGCAGATGACACGATCTTGTATTTAAAGAATCCCATAGATCCACTCCCAAATTACTCAAGCTGATTCAAAACTTTGGCAAAGTAGCAGGTTATATAATTAACCCCCCAAAATCAATGGCTTTTCTGTATGCCAACAATGAGAAAGTGTGGCTGAAATTAGGAAAGCAATTCCATTTGTAATAGCCCCACAAAAAAATAAAATACTTAGGGATTAACTTAACCAAAGAAGTGAAGGACCTCTATGATGAAAATTTGGAAATTTTGAAAAAGGAAATCAACACAGAACTTAAAAAATGGCAAAACCTCCCATGCTCCTGGATTGGAAAGATTAACATCGTGAAAATGGCAATACTTCCCAAGGCTATCTACAAATTCAACGCCATACCTATCAAAATTCCACCCTCATTCTTCAAGGAAATAGAAGAGGCAATCCAAAAATTCATATGGAACAATAAAAGACCCCGAATAGCAAAAACGCTCCTCAACGGAAAGAACACTGCTGGAGGAATATCAATACCAAATTTCAAACTCTACTATAAATCCATAGTAATCAAAACAGCTTGGTATTGGCAAAAGAACAGACCTCAGGAACAATGGAATAGAATTGAAAACCCAGAAATTAACCTACAGACCTATAGCCATCTAATCTTCGATAAGGGAGCTAAAACAATACAATGGAAGAAAGATAGCCTCTTCAGTAAATGGTGCTGGCAAAATTGGTTAACTACATGTAGAAAACTAAAGCTAGATCCTTATATATCACCCTGCACCAGAATCAACTTTGGATCAAAGAACTTGAACTCAAAGCAGACACTCTGAAAACATTACAGGATGGAATAGGAGAAACCCTAGGTCTCCTTGGCTCAGGCCGAAATTTTCTGAATAGAAACCCGGAAACACAACAAATCAAAGAAAGGTTGGACAAATGGGATTGCATAAAGTTGCAGAGCTTCTGCAGGGCAAGTGACATAGCTGGAAAGATCAATAGAAAGCCCACGGATTGGGAGAAGATCTTTACTAGCCATACAACGGACAAGGGTCTCATATCTAAAATATACTTGGCACTCAAAAAATTAAACCACCCAACCACAAATCCTCAAAGAAACAACTGCCCAATAAATAAGTGGGCGAAAGACTTAAAGAGAAGCTTCTCTGAAGAAGAAAAAAGGATGGCCAATAGACACATGAAGAAATGTTCAACATCCCTAGCCATAAAAGAAATGCAAATCAAAACAACATTGAGATATCACCTCACTCCAGTTAGAACAGCAAAAATCAAGAACTCTAACAACAACAGATGCTGGAGGGGATGTGGACAGAAAGGAACCTTACTTCACTGTTGGTGGCAATGTAAACTTGTTCAACCACTTTGGAAAGCAGTATGGAGGTTCCTCAAAAGACTTCACATAGAACTCCCCTATGAGCCAGCAATCCCACTTTTGGGCATTTACCCTAATGTTTACAAAAAAGACCACACTAAAGCTACCAGCACAACTCTGTTTATTGCAGCATTATTTACCATAGCTAAGATATGGAACCATCCCAGATGCCCCTCAGTAGATGAATGGTTCAAGAAAATGTAGTATATATACACAATGGAATTCTATGCCTCCATCAGAAAGAATGACATTTCCCCATTTGTTAGGAAATGGAAAGGCTTGGAAAAAATTATATTAAGTGAAGTAAGCCAGGCCCAAAGAAACATAGGTCCCATGGTTTCCCTTATTTGCAATATCTAGTATAGGTATGAGTCAAGCGGAAAAGGTCAGATAATGTGATGTTAGGAAAACGAACCCTTAAATATGTATTTTAATGTTTTCGTTTCTTTCATGCATGTGTTTCTAACGCATTTATAAGATTATTTCTTTGTTGCTTTGTATGTCCCTCCCCCACAGTGTAACCCCCGCTTTCACTATATTTGATGTCAGTATAACATGTGGAGGAGATGGGGACAAACAAGTCGTTTAAGGATTCAGGTGGACCTGTTGCAACAATGAGAAATACAAAATGTCATGTCAAAACCAGCTTTACAATGTCGGTGTGGGTGGGGAGGGGGGGTATGATTGGGTGGGGGAAGGGGAGAGGCTGGGAAAAGAGGTGAAGTGTAAACAAAGGAGGAGGCTTCAATGCTTGGTAAGAAATGTATGCATTATCCTGCCCATGTAATTGTAACCCCTCTGTACAGTATGTTCTCAAATAAAATTAAATTAAATTTAAAAAAAAAACAATGTTATCCCAAAATCTCAGCATTCTGAAGAGCTAGGTTTACAGTTGAGAGCTACGAGCACGCAGAGAAGCATTTCTTTTTTAGTGAAAGAATTAATAATACAGATTCTTCATGAAGATTCACCCTCAGTACTAAGTAAATCACCAAGAACAGTTCTCATGAATACACACACACACACACACACACACACACACACACACAAATACATAAGCATCTCATGGGTCTGTATCTCTTTCCCCAAAAGAACAGCATATTCTAACTGGCAAACTGTGGTGTCACTGGCCTGTAATCCCAGATATTGGGAGGTAGCGATATAGGAGGATGGGATACTGAAGGTGGCTTGAGTGATGTTAGCACAAGACCCTATATGAAAAGTAAACTGAAAAAGAAAAAAAAGGGTTGGGGTTATGCAGGCTCAACTGGTACCATATCTGCCTAGTAATTGTAAGGCCCTCAGTTTAATCCTCAATATGAAAAAGATAAAAAGAATAGCATCTCATCCATTTGGTCATGGTTTAACAAAATCCTTTAAGCTGTACAGGTCATAAGGAATAAAAGGTCTATTTCAATCACAATAGTAGTGGCTGGGAAGTCTAAATAGCATGGTAGCACATGGGACAAGGCTCCTTAGGTGCATCATATCACAGAGGATATCAGCATCATGGCCATGTGCTAGAATGACAGAGAGTAAGGGGCATAATTTGCCTGTTAATAGTGATAATGTTAGTCACTTGAGAGTTGATTAGATGACATTAATCCATTTATGACTGAAACCTCTCTTAAAGTTTCCATCTTCTGACACTGCTACATTGAGAAGTTAAGCTTCAGTGTGAGCTTTGATGGTGACAGACCATCACCACGCTTCTGACAGAGGCAGGTGAGACCATTGAAAGCTGAGGACATTCATTGAAAGCTGAGGCACCTGGGACAACTGCTTCGATCTCATTGATTCTGATATTTGCTGTATTTGGGGCCATCTCAAAACCAGGATCCATCGAGTCCATGTCTATTCCATGTGCCAGATGACTGTGATATAAACTGCTAGACAATAGGGAGAACAAGGATGGACATGGTCACAAAAACGGAAGTTTGGCATTCTTCATGACAATTAACATTAATAGATTTATGTATGTAAGTCATTAGAAAGCTCTATGTCATTACACAATACTTACATAGATCCATGTAATAACTACTATATGACCCGGAATGATACCTTATTGAGCAGCTGGTTTACACAAAATAGACACATTCCTATGAACACAAAGAATGGAAAAAAAACAAGTTCTGACATACAAAATTAATTGTCATTCTTAGAGTCAAAGCAGACACCCTAAAAACTTTACTGGAAGGAATAGGAGAAATGCTAGGTCTCCTTGGCACAAGCCAAAATTTTCTTAATAGAGACCCAGAAACACAACAAATCAAAGAAAAGTTGCACAAATAGGATTGCATGAAACTGCAGAGCTTCTGCATGGCATAGGACATAGCTAACAAAATCAATTAGAAAGCCCACCGATTAGGAGAAGATCTTCACTAGCCATACAACAGACAACGGCCTCATATCTAAAATATGATTGGATCACTAAAAAATTAAATCCCGAACAACAAATCCTCAAAGAAACAACTGCCTGATGAAATAAGTGGGCTAAAGATTTAAAGAGACACTTCTCTGAAGAGGAAATAACAATGGCCAATAGACACATGAAGAAAAGCTCAACTTCTCTATCAAAAATAATGAAATGCGAATCAAAACAACATTGAGATTCACATTACCACTGTTAGAATGGCTATCAATAAGAAATCTAATAACAACAGATCCTGGAGGGGATGTGGCCAAAGGGAACCCTATTGCATTGTTTGTGGGAGTGTAAACTTGTTCAACCATTTTCAAAAGCAGTATGGAGATTCCTCAAAAGATTCCACATAAAGCTCCCCTATGATCCAGCAATCCCACTTTCGGACATTGACACAAATGATCACAAACAAGGCCATACTAGAACTATCAGCACAAGTATGTTTATTGCAGCATTATTTACCACAGCTAAGATATGAAACCAACCCAGATGCCCCTCAGTAGATGAATGGATCCCAGGTTCCAGTTACCTACATGATCACCTAGGCCCATGCAACAGGCAAACAGAAAGTAATTGAAAACACATCTCAATTCCTCATTTCTCATATTTTAGGGCCCCAATTCCTTGAGATGCAAAAATTAGCAGTAAGCAATTGTAAAACGCAAGGCAACTTAAAACGAAAGATGAAATCACAAAATCTGAGAGAAAGTACTCTAATTCAAACTTTCAATTTACAGATGACCAGCCCATAGGAGTGAACAAGATCACAAAGTGTCATAAGATTATTTTTAACACTCCTATTAGTGACTAATGAAATATTTAGGTCCAGAATAAGTGGGCCAAAAAATAGTTCCTGGAAGGAATCCTTAATTGGTCTACCAAGAACCAGAAAACTTGACTCAGAGGTCAAATGTAATTCAGAAAAACAATTATTGAGAAGATCCTTAGGGCTTCAAAACACTGGTATTTCAGTACAACTTGGGTCTGTGGTATAAAAATGTTTTTACTCTCAAACCAATGATAATCTCCGTTTAATCTCCTGAAAGTGTATTCCTTTCAAATAAAATTTCTAAAATCACATTCAGCAAAATAACATTTGACAAGTAGATGATACTTACATTACAAGCTTTTCAAGTGTAGGGAGCAAATTACAATAGAGTTGATTTATTTAACCAAAAAGGTTCAATGATTCATTAAAGTGTAGAAATAATACCACCTACCATTTGTGTTGTTCAGTAGGTGCCTTCCAGAAATGTGTTAAACAGATAAGCCTCCCATATTTCAAACCCAAAAGTTAGCTAATAAAGTAAATTTCATCACTTAATAAGGTACATTTTAAAAAGTCACAAATAATTGCCTTATCATATGTTGTTTTATGTTTTCCCTATCTGTCTAACATAGTAAGAAATATGAATTTAAGTCTTGAATTTGGGTACTCTTCAGAGATGTGACAAACATAAAATCTGTCTTCTATTTCTATCATATTCCTCTATAGTCGTAAATTTAGTTTTCTTCTTTTTCCAAAACTTATAGGTAGTAGAAAGTATTATCCCATGTAAAAAAAAATAATCACAAACCATTGTACAAAACCATTTATAAAAGCTGGTAGTTAGGAATACTTTCTAAGCCATTTTTAAACTTTCTTGTTGACTGAAGATTAATCTTCCAAATGGATGATAATAAAATCATGTCTAGGTGCTTCACGTCTCCAGTCTTGCAAATAGTTACTGCAAATGAATGAATTATGGAAATTTAAGCTGACATCAGTTCAAGTATATGCAACATTGACATTCCATGGAATGTATATAAAGCTTGTAAACTGTTAACAGACAGTTTAACAGAATGACTATTAGGAAGTTGAAAGCAGAGAGAAATAATAGTAAAGACATGAAATGAATGAAAAATGGAACAAGGGGCTAGTACACCTAAAATACTCAATGTACACGTATGATAAAGGAAGTGATAAATCAGATATAAATCTTGGAGAGGGGGGTTGGTTGAGAATGATAGGAGTGACTGATCTAGGAGCATTGGACAATTAGTTGGATATATTTAATTGCAACACACTTGCACAACCTTTTAAATTCAGTTAAAAATAAAACAAAAACAAAAACACACAAAAATCACAAACAAGCAGCAATCTCTAGAGAGTATGAATATGACCTCTCAAAATTTTAAGCAGTTAATGAAGAGCGGTTTTGGGAAAAGCAAACTAAGCTGTTCAAAGTGGGCAGTTAGGAGTAGGGGAGAATTTTGAACAGACTTAAGTAGATTGTCTCAGATTATAAATCATCTACATCTGCTGCAAATATTATCTTTCTTCTGAGAGTTCTCTTTGTCTGAACTGGATACTCCAGTCCTGAGACACACTTGATAGATTGTGAAGATAGAATGGAAGAAACAACCTCAAGGACCCATTACGCCACTGGACAGAAAACAATCCTCAATGGTTACTGTCATCTCTCTGCACTACTCTTTCTTCATACTTTTAAGTAAATTCATTTTGAATTATATTGTTCCTTCTTTGTTTTGGCAAAGTAATTGGTCAAAGTAATTCCCTAAATATTATTGGCCATTTTTCCATCATGCTGTTTACATGTCCAAACGAGTCCAGTAAACTTCCCTCTTGCATTTGGTTGCCATGAAACAACATCTATGTTAATGAGGAGAAATCTAATGTAAACCTTTTCTCCAGAAAACCAGTCCAAGAAGCTGTGATCACAAATATTTGGCTTCATTTTTTTCCTTTTTCTTTTACCTTGAAAGTCTTCTTGTGCCTAAAGCCCAGAAAAATAAGAACTCCATCACTCTTTGGTTCAATCAATTCAAAGATATATTTTGCTAACAAGATGCTTAGAGGAAACCGAAAAATTCTGCACTTTTATGTTCTCTCTTATGACTCTCGTTAGATACCATATCAGGAACAGTGAAGTGATTCTTTGCAAAATTATTTCAATAGATTATTTTTCTCTTGATCTTGCATTTGCTCTATAATATGTATGGAGGAGAATAGTATTAAATCACTCATACCTGGGAAGACAGTGTCTGGTAAAAAGGACAATGCTTACATGTTCTACTTCTATGTCCTCCTCTTAGCTCTTGCCTGATTTCCAATTATTCACAGCTTCTTGGCTTCAAGTCTAGTGAAGCTGAAGGACTATAAGTCCTCCCCCACTGCTACATGTTCATGATTTCTCTTTTAAAAGTCTTTTAAGTTGCCTCTTTTGGATGTGGAATTTATTTTCATGTCTTCATTCAATCTGTTCTGCATTGTAGTGAGCCAAATCTGCTTTGTAAAATCACTTTAGGTCGCAAAAATATTGACAAAATGTATATCAAAAAGTTTTGGCCTCCCTCCACTGCTGAAGGGAATACACTTAGCTAGGGCTTCTAAGAACACTGTTTTCTCACATTTTCAATTTGTTCAATTCTTTTCCGAACCCAAAACTTTTTTGTCTTATGTAAGAAGAGAAGTCTTCACTACCTCACTATTATATTTTGTGTGCCACTTACAAATGTGAAATTATTGGTTTGAAATATCCAATAGATTTTTTCTGTGTTTCACAGCTTCACGTGTAAAGATATTGTAGAAAGTGTTACAAAAAGAAAAGTGTAAACCCAATACCTTCCTTCATTGTTAGGGCACTTTCTCCCTAAATATTTTGACCCAAATTATCTTTTTCAGAGTATTACAGTTTGGTAATTAAAGGTTAATTCACAAATTTTGACATCTTATTTTTTATAAACTTTGAATTTATATTCCCTACAACCTTGTTTCACACAGTGAGAGGATATTTCCCAGGTAAGGACAATTCTCAAGGGAACCTACAGAATTTACAGCAAGGTTTCTGAGGTTTGTTTAATGTGAAAAAAGCCATCTTCATCCACATTGCTCCCTCTCTACTAAGTCTCTTTGGATTTCTTTGCATGAAAACCTATTCTCCCAGGGAATTTCTTAATAGGCTAAGTTGTTAAAAATGTTTGAACAATTAAAATTTAACTGTCATAACTTTAAAATTCTATTGAAATTCCTTTATCAGAATCACGAATTCACCAATCCTAATTACACCTTTACCATAAAAAAGTTAACACTTTTTTTTCATGTTATAGTGTACATGCAACTATTATTTTCCAATGGCTTTGTTATGCGTACATATGACCATTTAAGCTGATGCTGAGCAAAATGAACTTCACGATTTGAAAACAGATTTTTTTCATTTGTGGTTGTTGTTTTTGATGTAATATGTGATTTCTGTTTTCTTTGGGTTTTTCCCCTATGGTTTATCCCTGCTGTATTTGATTTTGTATTGCATATAAATTTACCTTAATTAGGAACGGAAGAGGAAAAACAAAATGGTGAGCAAAGGACAAAGGGAAAACCAATGCAATAGCAATATGCACAAGACAATATGTTTGAAATGTACATTACAACTTGTGAGGGGTGAAGGGGTAAAAGAAAACTGTGAGAAAATTGAGGTAGGAGTAACAAGTTTGAAAAGTTAGGAGTTCACTACCTTACAACTACTGTAACCCCACTGTACATCACTTTGGTAATAAAATTTTAAAAATAAGCTGCATAATATATAAATTCACTGTACTGATATGGTAAATATTATTCTTCATGTATTAACTTTTAAAAGTCAATACTATTTGGCATCTAATTTGAATTAATTACCCCTTCTTTATCAGTGGACCATCAACTTGACTGTTATCCAACTAGACAATATTTTCACAATGAACTTGCCAATATTTTGAAAAAAGAATAAATTTAGTATATTCTCATACTAAAACCGAAAACAGTTTATTTCTAAGGAAACCCATAACTTTTAAAAGTAAATAAATTGTTAAGAGGACAGAATATATGCGTTCTTCAAAATTTGTATCAGTAATAACTACTCATTTTTAAATTCTCAAAATTCCAAACCTGAGAGGTTCAAACAGTACCTGTTTGCATGTTATGAAATTCTGGAATAGATGCAGTTTCCAATGGGGTCTTACAGATTGAGAAGTAAACAGAAAAATAGAAACATTCTGGTAGAGGATAAAACTATGAAGCATTCGTAATAATTAATTTTTCATGAGTAAGCAATTGATTATCAGTGTAAACCATTATTTCTATGACCGTCAATTCCAAGATTTATGCCATAAAGTACAACAGTTTCGAACTTGTAGGGTGTATCTTAAAATTCCTTAATTCACATCATGAATAGCTTATCTCTATAGTGAAAATACTACACCTCTGCTAATGTGATGCCCTCCTTATTCTGGAAAGAACACCACAATAAACTGAGCTGCATCATTTTTCCCACAGTGGTACTCTTGAGATCAGAACACTTGCAAATATTATTTATATTTATACTTTATAACTATATTATATATATTCAGGATGCTAAGAATGTAAAATTATGGTTCAAAGCCCACCCAGGCAGGAAGATTTTTAGACTCTTATCTCCAATAACCTTCTCAGAAAAAGCCAGACACAAGTGGCAGTGAGATTGAAGTGGTAGGGCATGAGCCTTGAGCTCAGCGACAATATCCAGGATGAGAGTTCAAACCCTAGGACAAACCAATAAAACAGAAACAAAAATAAAATTGAACCCCAAACCTAGCATTTTTATCATTGTGTACAGACGCACATAATTAAGGAAATTGTTTCCTATTACATATATGTAGAAGAAAGAAGATGTCACGCAATTATTCTATTCATACCATGTTATACCAAAGACTCAAAAAACGCTTCATGTTCCACTTAGGAGTACTGCTTTCTCTATATCACTCCCATAAATCTACATACTGGACTTGGCTTCAATGTTTTAATGTTGTCTTATTTGTAGAGATTTTTATATTGTATTGAACACTTATACTTAAACACGAAACTTCTATTTTTCCTATTATTGCTATTGGTTCTCTTATTTTTACCTCATGTGCACTTGGGAAATTAATGCACAGCACATACACTCACAAGAAAATCATCTGAGATCTTTCTTCCCGTTTAAAATTCACCTTAATTTATAGAGCACTTAAGAAGTTTGAACTCAATCTACTCATGGATAATGTATTTATAAGCAATTTAAATTTCATATTTTCTCTTTACTAAGTTGTCTCTGAAACATGTGTGACCTCATGTCCAAAGCTGTCCTTGTGCTATTTCAATGAAGCCAAAAAGCATTCATTTTATCTGGGGCAGCGCCATATATTCTTACTGGAAGTAAATGGAAGTAACTTTTACTGGATGTGAAAATTGATCCCAGGAGAGGAATTGAACATAGAGGAATGAGAAAATTCAAGTTAACTTTTGCTTTCCTCTTTATTGTAAGAGAAAAGAATCCAAGGCTTGAAGGAACCTCTGTCATTGACTTTTTTGAGTGTCTTCTTTACTCATATAAAACTTTAGTTGAGAGTATTACAAAAGGAAACAATGGCTATTTCAAGGCCAGCATATAACAAAAGGAAATAACTTTTTTTAAAAGTGTTCTACTACAAAGAAAAAAACCACGGAGGTTAAAAACGTCTTACGGATGAATGTTTCACTCCTGAGGTGATTCTTTTTTGGCAGGATTCACTTATCAATTCCTTTAGTCTGATCCTGAATTTTCTATAGCAATAAGGATTCCAAAAAAGCAGGATCCAATGAGTATGATCGGCAAAAACAACCTCTTCTCAGACCAGTACTACTTTAAAGAGGGACCCAAAGAAATACCTAGGATTTCCTTTGTTTGGTTGTTTGTATAGTT
This sequence comes from Dipodomys spectabilis, assembly GCF_019054845.1. Classification (NCBI taxonomy): domain Eukaryota; kingdom Metazoa; phylum Chordata; class Mammalia; order Rodentia; family Heteromyidae; genus Dipodomys; species Dipodomys spectabilis. Next base: position 5,652 of record NW_024872234.1, on the reverse strand, counting down.
TGTGCTGGTTCTGGGGCTTGAACTCAGAAGCTGGAACTTGTCCCTGTACAGTTGTCTGTCCTGCCCACCTGCTCCCAAAACTAGTACTCTACTGCTTGAGCCAAAAATCAACTTCTGATTTTTTGGTGTTTAATTACAGATAAGATTTGGACAGACTCTCCTAAATGGGTTGGCATTGAGATGAGATAGTAAGAAAGCTAAGTGACATCAATTGTATAGACTTCTCTTTTGAACCAAGAAATATTAGGTGAAGTTTATTATAAAACCAATATTTGACAATTTTTAAAAGAGAATATGTCCAGCAAAGAAGCCATAACTTAAATAACTTAGCAAAAGTAGGTGCACTGAATCATTTAGGAATTATTTTCTCTGCTTGGGAAGATTAATCTTGAATTCATCATTCCTTTTGGGGAAACAAAGTTGTATTTGCACTTTTTTGTTGGTTGTGAGGCCGGAACTCTGATCCTGGTCATTGTCCCTCAGCTCTTCAGGTCAAGCTAAGTGCTCTACGACTTTAGATACAGCACCACTTCTGATTTCCAGTGGTTAATTGAAGATAAGAGTCTCATGGACTTTCCTGACCAGGCTGGCTTTGAACCACAATCCTCTGGTCTCAACCTATTGAGTATCTAGGATTACAGGCATGGGCCACCAGCACCCCACTCATATTTGCATTTATTCCAGTTAATGACACTAAGTGGACAAAGAATGGAAATCTGAATCAAATGATGTGACATTGTAGCTTTTCAGAAAAATTGAGATAGCAATAAATATGTCCTCCTTTTCCATTTTGTTACATTAATGGCTCATGAGCTATGGAACCCTTACATTAGCATTCTCTTCCATATGTGTAGGTGTATTTAGTATCAGGAAATGTTCATAGAGATATAGAGAAAGACAGATTTTTAGAAAACAAAGGAGATCAGGTATGAAAGAACAGCATAGAAAGAGATACATTTATAAACCAGAGATTAAGAACTAGCTTAAGAGATTTAGAATGCTAAAGGCAATGAGCAATAACCTTTGTTGATAACTAATTCTTCAATAACCAAAAGTGGTTCCCTAGAACGCTTTCTGCTATATCTTAGTTACTATCATTTATTCCTTCCACCTGGAGTTATTCCTTCTCTTCTGTCAAAACTGTTAATTAGCCGCTGCTTTTTGGTGCTATGACTGGCCTACAAAGTTTCCAACTCTCAGTTTACCCTTCTCATTGTGATTAGCAGTGACAACTGAAAAGCCTGGAATTTTTGAATTTACAGAATTAATCTTCACCTGATATCTAAGCCCGTTCCTGGCATTAACTGTCATGACTTAATGAAAAAAACATTTTTTTTCAAAACAGTATCATAATATAAGTAAAGTACATGAATTAGGGACTATTGTCAGGTATCAGTATGGAAGGAGGAATTATATATTTCAAGTATGGGTTCTTTATTTTGCATTTAATAACTAAATGTTTATTGTGCTTCTGTTGTTGTTGTTGTTGTTTTGCCAGTCCTGGGGCTTAAACTCAGGGCTAGGGAATTATTCCTCAGCTTTTTTGTTGTTGTTGTTCAAGGCTAACACTCTACCACTTGAGGCACAGCACCACTTCCAGTGTTTCTTTTTCTGTTTTTGTGGTACTGAGGAATTAAACCCAGGGTTTTGTGCATGCTAGGCAATCACCGTACCATAAAACCACATTCACAGAGCCCAAAATGACTTCCTTAAAATGGCATTACATTTTCATTCCATAACTATATATCATAGTTTTGGCCAGAAATTTTTGCTAGAAAAGGACTTTGAACATAATACTAAGTCCAATAAGTCTATATGTACAATGAATAACTGTCATGGTCTAGCCATGGACAAATGGCCTTACCACATGGAGTTGGTACAACAGACTGAACGAGACAGCTCCTGACCCACAGCCCACCTCCAGAATTAGAGGGTCTCCTTGATTCCAGCCACAAGGGGATGCTGGCCTCCTCCTCCAGCACCCATTCTATCAGTTCCTTAGAGAGAGAGAGAAAGAAAGAAAGAAAGAAGGTCAGAATTACACTTAAGGCAGGTGCCGGTGGCTCAGGCCTCTAATCCTAACTACACAGGAAGCTGAGATGTGAGGATCATGATTCATAGCCTGCCCAGGCAGGAACATCTGTGAGACTCTTATCTCCAAAAGAACCACCAAAAAACCGGAAGTGGTGCTGTGACTCAAGTGGTAGAGTGCTAGCCTTGAGCTGTAAAGCTTGGGAACAACAACCAGGCCCAGAGTTTAAGCCCCATGACTGACAAGAAGTGGACCTTCCCATCACATGAAGTGGACTGAATAGCACTCATTGTCCTAGGGAGCATGGCAGAGAAGTCAGACCAAGCTTCTTGTCAGCTGGGAGTCATGAGTTGGTCACCTGGTTTCTCTGTGCCTAAGTTTCTCCAGTTGCAAAACTGAACAAAGTGAAGGATTCTCTTCCTCATAGGGGTAGGGTAATAATGAAAGAGAGCCATGTTTTGTTTCATAATCCCATACCAGTCGCCCCATTAATAACACACACCATCTAAGCCCTTTCCAGGTATCTTCCTGTCATATGCTCACAGAATTGCTGAGAACAGGATCTGACAGCCCCGCCCTCTGTACCTGGCCCAGCTCTAGAGATCCCTGTGTATTAATCCCTTGTTTCCTCAAAACTGTCCCATGATGATATTGAGGTCCAGTAGTTGAGGCCCGACCCCGAGCTTCACCTGTGGTCAAGAATCAGCTGCCATGGACTGAGTTTGGGATATTCCATCTAAACCATTGACTGAGCATGGTGCTACATGTCTATCATCCCAACTACAGAGGACCGGGCCTGGTGGCACATGCCAATCACAGATAGGAGTACCACGATCCAGCCCAGCCTGAGCATATATGAAGTCTTAGTCTCGGAAATGCCCGACAGAAAAGCTTGGCTCGCAAGGTCAAATACATGAGTGGCAAGCCTAAGGCCTGAGGTCAAACCCTAATATACCAAAAAGAACCAGAGGCCCAGTGCCAGAGGCTCATGCCTATAATCCTAGATCTGAAAATCACAGCTCAAGATTTAAAATTGGGTTTGCCTGCCTATCAGACATCATGATGAGAAGACCCAAAGTCTGACCTATGCTGTTGCACTCCATATTAGCAGGGCTCACATCCTTACTAAGTTCTCTGTCTCCTGGGAAACCAATCCCTAAGCACTGCACTCCCAGGTCCTCCCAAGCTTCCACTGTTACCAACCAGGTCCAAGGGAATACACAGCTCCAGGGCACACAGATCCCTTGTTCTTCTAATTTAACATTGCTGAGTCCCCTTCAAGCGTCTTACCCTTTCAGGCCCCCAGACCTCAGCTGTGAAGCCCATGCACCCCTCAAAGATAGCAGGTAGAAGTTACCAAAGCATCCAGCTTCCATGTTACAACCCACTTCTACACACAAACACACTCATTCAGACTGGTGAGAGAAGGCTCGTCCATGCAGTACCTGCAATTTGCCAACTGATCAGTCACTTGAGCACAGTCAGTCTGTACAAGGAGAAAGATCATCTCTCTCTCTGTGTCTCTCTGTCTCTCTCTATGTCTCTCTGTCTCTCTGTCTCTGTCTCTGTCTGTCTCTGTCTGTCTGTCTGTATGTCTCTCTCTCTCACTCTCTCTCTCTCTCTCTCTCTCTCTCTCTCTCTCTCACACACACACACACACACACCGACTGAGAACAGTGCCTCTCTTGAGTTTGTTGGAGACCAGATGGACCAGGAGGACCAGCATAAGCTGGCAGAGCTGGGAAATGTGATCACCTGGGAGAACTGTTGACAGCTGGGAGGGGTTGAAAGTCCACGTGTATGTGTTTGTGTGTGTGTGTGGAGGGGTGTTCCCCCCAGATATTATCCTTCTGTTTTGATCCCTGCACCCTCACCTCCCTACTGGGCTTTTCTGGAACCCTCTTCACATGAAAGTGTGACTAAGCACAGAAGACAAGGGCTCACACAACAAGGGGTTGTTTATCTTCTGTATCCAGCACCCCCCCACCCCCAGAGAAAAGGAAAAGACCCCAAAAGGCAGATGTGGACATGGTGGTCCCCATCTCTGACTAAAGCCACCAAGTTCCGACCAGGGAAAGGAAGGGTGCAGACACACCGCTATGAGTCTCCCACTGTTCCAGGCCAGAGGCTCTGTGTCTCCCACTCCTCACCCAACCCTGTATTTCCCCATTTCCTAGGACACTGGCTGCTAGGGGTAGTTTGGGGTCCTCAGGTCTACACCCACACCCACCCCTGGGGCACATTTTTGGCAGGACCTGGGCCAGACTGTGGGACATGGGAGAGGCACAGTTTTGGGGAAAGGGGGGAGGATATGGGGTCACGGGGTGTGGGCATGTGTGGCAGCCACTCACATATGGCACTGGGAGAAGCTGCTGGCAGCTGCTCTGGGTGGGGTGAGCAGTGATGGCAGAGGCATGACGGACACTCAGGCCCAGAGCAGAGGACACGGGGGCAAGGACCATGTCAGGGATGCCAGCCAGCAGCACACCAATGCACCATTGCCTGAGGACTCCAAGAACACTGCGGATCTGAGCCAGCAGCACCACCTTTGAAATGCTGTGCTGTGGGGAAATGAGGGAGGGGGCCAGGGTGCGGGCTGGCGTGTGTCGAGTTGAGCAAAGCCTCTCCTTTAGGCCTCAAGTCTCTTACTCACTATTTAGCCAACTCTACCTTCCTCAACTGCTGGTAGTGATGTCATTCAACAGAGGGAAAACCAGTGCTACAGGGAATCATGGAATGTGGGCGTAGCTGCCATCCTTGTATCCCATTGGGCAGAAAAAACCATGAAATAAAGGGGGTGTGGCCAGAATCCTGTGATGCAGGCAGAATGGGCAGAGTCAAGGTGACAGCAACCCCTTTCCCAGGGAACTCTGTCCAACCAGTTGGGGACAAGAGGGTGACTTTCTTTACCCAGATGGCTGCACAGATTGTTGTGTATGTCTGTTTGTTGCCAGTCCTGGACCTTGAACTTGGGATCTGGGCACAATCCATGAGCTGCTTTTGCTCAAGGCTAGCCCACTACCACTGGAGACACAAAGCTCTACTTCTGGCATTGCTGGCACTCAAGTTGGAAAGGGGTCTCAAGGACTTTCCTGACTAGGGCGACTTTGACCATGATCCTTGTATCACAGTCTTGTAAGTATCAAGGAGAGCTGGTGAGAGCCACTGGTGCCTGTCTACTCATTGGTCTTGCTGATTTTCTTGGATAGACCGGAGAGTTCCCTATCCTTGGGTTTCAGTGGTAGGAGTTGGAGCCCACAGTTTGAATCCTGGTCCTGCCACCTCCAAATGGCAGGAGATGCTAAGAAACTCATTCTTATTCATATGATTATCAATGAAATGTGATGTATGTCATGATTGAATGGGCAGTTCTTGAATGATTCTAGGATAAAATTATTCACAATTATATTATAGGACACTGGTTGATACTTTATGAAGCATTTAAACAATCCCATTCATTAAACGGAGGCATAATGAAATACCTAAGAATTGGGCCTCAGATAGTATAAAGGTGTTATTTTTTCTGCCAGGACTGAAATTTTATCTCATGGTCTGGGTAACACTGTTGCACTGTGAGGGAAGGGGAAGCTTGCCTCCTTGAAGTCAAAAAATTCAAGTCT